>NC_040903.2:146332716-146517716 GCF_004126475.2 Phyllostomus discolor | reverse complement strand
ATGTACAATGAGATAAGTTCTGTGATAGAAATATTTGTTGAGTGTTTGGGAGGTACAAAGGAGGAGGATGTAAATCGGTTTGTGTTAGAAGCAGAGCTCAGAGAAAATTTACAAGAAATGATACTTTAAATTGACTTTTTCTTGTTACTTACTGTTATAAAAAATTTAATTTAGACTGCACAGCTAGTTGTATAGTTTAATGGATGTTGATAAATGCATGCATCCATGTAAATACCACCCCAATTAAGATATAAATCTTTCTGTGCTCCTTTTCGCCAATACCCCACCCCCTCTCACCACCTCACAGACAAGCAGATGAACTGCCTTTGGTCTCTACATTTACAATAGCAGGAAGGAGAGGAAAGGCAATCCTGTGGAAGGAACTGTGTGCAAAGGTGCGGACATGTGAGAAATTTTTTTTTTTTAATGCGGTGTTAAAATCTGGGGAAGAAGGTGGGAAGAGATTTGCCGCGGTTTTGTCCTTTCTAAATTCAGAACCCCAAACCCTAACTTTGCTTTTGTGGAATTAAGCCTCTCTCTCAAAGGAAAAGTTTAATCCTTCCTTAAGATACAGAGTTACATATATCTCTACCAATTTCATACATGTTTCATACCATTTTTTAAAAAAGAACTCTTGTTTTCATTTTTTAGAAATCTTGTTCACATAAGCTAGTGAACAGAAACTAAAATTTTATTTAACTAAGAAAGATCTTGTAACTGTTTCCTACTGTAAATATAATCATAGATGAAAACACTGAAAAAAAGCAGATTCATGCAACCCCAAGAAGTGAACCAATTCTGCTGAGTAAGAGTTAGGCCCTCTGACCACAGCCCTGTGCTTGTACCCATGATTTTTAAACATTTGCATTTGTCTAAGATCACAACGTTTATAAGAAATCTGTAAGCTTATATATGATTAATTGTGTCCTTTAATTTTCATTGGGTAAATATAAAACATGACCACTGACATTACACAATTTTAAGCAAGAAAAACCCTCTATTTAGTTAGGCAAAGAAAGGCAATCATGGCAGACTTGTTCTTGATTCAGGGATGAGTCATGGAGAAGCCTCACAATGTTGTTCCAAGGAGTGATGAACATGTACAATGCCCAGGGCAAAGAAGGTAATAGGACTGTGGAAGCAAAAGGGGCCACATATTCACCTGACAAGCTCAGGGGAGGTCTGTGAGGCAACCTTGTAAACTCAGAGACCTAAAGTAACTACAAATGATTGTCTAAAATTAAAGTTTATTAACTAAGACTAGTTCATGGTGGGTAGTCCTGTCCTAGACTAGTATTTTTTCCAAACAAAAGTCAATCTGTACTTTAACTAAGCCTGTCTACTATCATTTTACATCATTATATAATAACATACCTTTGGAATATCAAGGTAACTTCCCTTGTTCCCAAACCCCTGGGCACAAGCTAGACCACAAATTCCCTCATCGTTGTTGTTATCATGTTAATTGTTAACTATTAACTATCCCTTACCCACCTATGTAAAAGAAGTATGTATTTATCATTTCACCTTTTCCTATCCCAGAGGTTACCGTGCTTTGCTTCCTCCTGCCTCCCTAATCTACCACCAATGGACTTCATGTAACCCCTTTATGGCTCCTCCTTTGATTCTAATGTATAAAATAATGTGCTAAACTGTCATTCTCTGGAGCATTTCTCAATCCATTGAGATATTGCTTCCCAGCAACTGTCATCAGATTGGCTCAAATAAAGTCACCAAAAATTCTCTACAGGTTTAAAAGTTTTTTAGGTTGACAGGATCTTCTGTGGCTTGACAAGAGCTGCCTTTCCCAATACTCCCTTGGTGTTCAGTCCTCATTCTCTGTATACCAGGGAAAATCCTCCATGTCCCACCAAAAACTATAAGACGTTGTTTTAACTGACTGCTCTGCCTGCAACAATCAAGAACTGAATCTCTATACCCCATTTGCCTACCAAGGCATTTCACTGGAGGAAATCTCCAAGGTGATCAGAGAGGTAATCTCTTTGGACTTGCAGACAGGCACCATAATTCTTGAAGAAGTGACAGGGTGCCCGACTGTTACTGCAGACAGGAAGGGAGCACCAGGAAGTATCTCTGTAAGAACCCCCCCACCCCCCACTCTACCTCTATCCCCACTTGAGCAGGAAGCAGGGATGGTCCTTGAGACAGAAGTCCACCATTCTTCCAGGTCAGGGCACCTTAATAAACCTTTCTTTCTGCACCAGCACCTGTCGCACGAGTTTGGCTTTTGTTGTGGCAGGTCAATGAACCTATGGTTGGGTTACATGACTTTTTTTCCAGGGCAGGAAAATCAAATCAAACTTTGAATCATCGGTGATGCTATGTTGGTGTGTGCAGACACTGAGTATGTAGTATAGTGCTTAGAAAGCCTGGGTCAGTTATATAACCTTGCAGAGTCAGTGACCAGTTTGGCAAATTAGGGTTTATTATTATCATCATTTTTATTAACATCTTCACTATTGTTATTACTTTCCAGGAGACGGGCCTTGGGCAAAAGTGCCAACAGCTTTCTCATCTCCTCCCCCATTGCTGTTTCTCCTCTGTTGTTATTCTCTGGTGGTATTCCTGGCTCCTTTACCTTTTCCTAGAATCTGTTCCCTTATCCTCACCCTGTCACAGTTGAGCAAGCTCACACCTATTCCCTATATGGACTGACTTCTTCTATTTTAATCATAGACAGCTGTTGTACTAAAAGGAATTTAAAATGCTCAAAGGAGAATTCCAAGAAGCCAGGGCAACCAGCATGGTCATCATGTTTTTTTACGTCATGGGTATGATTTTTTTGTCTCTCAGAGACAGCGCTTGGCTTCTGGGGTTAGCTTACCACGTTTCTATCAGGACAAATAAACCTTAAACTATTAAATCTTACCTACATTCCACCTATCTCCTACACCTGTCTCAGGATGTTACATCAATCTTTCTCAATGTCCCAGCCACAAACTGCCCTTAGGGAACTTTGTTGACCTGTCTGACTCCAGGAGGTCCCAAGAACCCTTCTTCTACAACCCTTGAACAATGCAGGGATTAAGAGTACAGACCCACACGCAGGCGAAAATTCAGTATAATTTTTGACTTCCCCAAAACGTAATTACTGATAGCAAACTGTTGACTAGAAGCCTTACGAATAACATGAACAGTCATTTAACACATATGTTGTGTGTGACATGAATGATATACTGTATTATTACAATAAAATAAGCTAGAGAAAAGAAAATGTTATTAAGAAAATCATAAGGGAGTCCCAAACAAGATGGATGCAAAGAGGCCCACTCCAAGACACATCATAATTAAAATGCCAAAGGTTAAAGATAAAGATAGAATCTTAAAGGCAGCAAGAAAAAGCAGAGAGTTACCTATAGGGACGTTCCTATAAGACTGTCAGCTCATTTCTCAAAAGAGACTTTGCAGGCTAGAAGGGACTGGCAAGAAGTATTCAAAGTGATAAAAAGCAACAACTTACAGCCAAGATTGCTCTACCCAGCAAAGCTACCATTTAGAATGGAACAGCAAATAAAGTACTTCCCAAACAAGGCAAAGCTAAAGCAGTTCATCCTCAGCAAGCCATTATTATATGAAATATTAAAGGGGTTTATTTTAAAAAGAAGAATATCAAAACTATGAACAATAAAATGGCAATAAATACATATCTATCAATAATTGAATCTAAAAAACAAACTAAGCAAGCAAGAAGAACAGAGGCAGAGCCTTGGCTACAGAGAGCATTTTGATAGTTGCCAGGTAAGAGGTGGTGTAGGAGAATGGGTGAAGAGGTGAGGGGATTAAGAAGTACAAATAGGTAGCCATAGGGCTGTAAAGTACAGTATAAGAAATGGGGTAGCCAAAAACCTTATATGTATGACCCTTGGACATAAACAATGGTGTGGGGATTGCCCGAGGGAGTGTGGAGGGGTGCTGGGTAGAGGGGGGCAAAAGGGGTAAAATTAGGAGAACTGTAACAACATAATCAACAAAATATAATTTAAAGAAAAAAGAAAATCATAAGGAAGAGAAAATACATTTACAGTATTTATTTTAAAAAAAAGTTGTGTATAAGTGGACTGGTGCAGTTCAAACCCTTGTTCAAAGGTCAATTGAAGTTTATTAGACCCAGCAAACAACATAAAAAATGGGCATGTTTCAGTGTGCTATGGCCCATTTGAAGCTCTTCTGTTGAACAATTTGACCCATAGTAGGGATCTTAGGAGTGTTTTTAATTGCTTTTTTGCTTGTCTGTGTTTTTATTTTCCCTCAACTTTTTATTTTTCAAAATTTTAATCTTAATGTGGAAATAAATTAAGACCAAGTAAAGGAGAACAAATAAAGGCTATTTATTTAGAGCTTATTGTAGCAAGGCAGTCAGCCATGATCGCTTGAGTTTTGGCAGCCACTCACAGGCAGACAGAAGAGTGGGAAAGCTTTAGAGTAAAAGAGATGAAAGGCTTCAACTAATTGGAGGTTGTTGGTCTGGTAAAGCTTTTAGGGCTAATTAGAAGCCAGGTATCCTATATCACTGATTAGGGATGCATATTTAGCTTTCTCTGATGGATCCTAAGTAGAAAATATTAGGAAAGTTATTAGTTACGAATCAAGTCCTGGCTATTTGGGGTTGATTTCTACAGGGGTTATTATTTGGCTTCCTGGGCTGTGAACACTAGAGACAGTGTTCTGAGTTCCTGTAAATCTTACTTAAAGTTAATAGGCTGGTGTCCTGGATAGACAAAGAGTTGGTTTACTGAGCTGGTTGCTGCAGGTTGTGGGTCAGAGTCCTATTGTTATATACGGTCTGGCCATTGTCCATTTGTATATTCAATCTCTCACTAGAGAAAAGTTGAAAAAAAGTACAATAATGCCTGTATACTCATTTAGAATAATTATTAATATTTGTCACATTCTCTACTTGTGTTGCCACCTAACCATAGAGTATGTGTGTGCACATTTTTCTATGTTTTTATTGTATGACAAAAGGAGAAGATCTTTTATTTAACTTCAAGTTTCCAACAAACAAGGATAATAACCTTGTCTCATATCTCATATCTTGACCCTTCAAACCTAAATACTTCAACATGCACCTCCTGAAATAAGAACTAAGAATAAAAGAATAATGTCAGCCCTGACAGGTGTGACTCAGTTGGTTGGGGGTAGTCCTGGGAACCTGGGGGTTTGATTCCTGGTCAGGGCACACACCCAGGTTGTGCAATTGATGTTTCTCTCCCTCTCTTTCTCCTCCCCTTACCCTCTCCCTAAAAATAAATAAAATCTTTAAAAAAAAAGAATAACTTCAGTACTATATCACACCTGAGAACATTTACAATAAATTTTATATAATCTAATAGACACACATATTTCAAATTTCCTCAATTGGCTCCTATTTTTAAAAATCTGGATTCAAACAATGCTTCTCATTGCATTTATTTTTAATTTCTCTTTAGTCTCTTTTAACCTAGAAAATTTCCCTCCTCTCAGCCCTTCTTTTTCATGGCATTTTCTTATAACAAGTCTCACATTTTGAAATTGTATGCTTCCTCATATTAGATTTCATTCATTTGGTTATTTTCATAAAATATTAAATATTTTTCACAGTCTGAAGAACCCAATAATTTTTTTAGTATAAATTGTCTAGGCTCTTGGTAGGCTTGGATTTTAGTAACCCAAGAAGAAAGAATGAAGGTTAATGAGTCTTCTATCTATTTTCACAGAAGCGCACTATTTACCATTCAAGGAACTTTTATTCACAAAGGAGGCCTTCTTGATTTCTTTGGGTGGCAACCCTGTAATTTTCAATTTGTTGACTATAAAGTAACTTAAAAGGTCAGGGATTTATATTTCAGAAAAGTAGGAACAATTATTAGAGTCCAATCAATTGTTTAGTTTGACAATATTCAAGGACATCTATACATAATCAGATGGATTTCTAAGGTACATGGATTATTTACCTAAAATATCAGAGTATATAGTTTTGCAAAACTTTAGCCAAAAAAAAGTACTTGCCTCATTTGTGCTTTCTCAAATTTATTTTCTTCAGTTTTTACAGATTATGCACCTTTGGGAAACTGAGGCTTTATTCACTCTGGTGATTATCAGTTACTACTTGTATTGCCACTTAACCATATTGTGTGTGTTTATGTGTATGTGTTCATTCTTCTAGGTTTATTGTATATTGTGTGTATTACAAAAGGAGATGACTATTTTCTTTTATTCAACTGCAAGCTCCCAATGACCAGGGATATTAACCTTGTTTGTTTTCTCCCCAAGCATGACCAAATGGTGGGCACTTATTTGGTCAGTATGAAGTTGGTTGTGTGCTACCCCCAAGAGCCAAAGATGATCCTATTTCACAGTCCCAAAAGGTCTTCTAACAGATGCTCCCCACTAACCAAACCCTACCTGCCTGCATCCATTATAAACACTTTTGTGATCTCATTGAGAAGCTGGCCAAGATTTGAACCAAGAAATGTTTGTTGAATGTTTATGTTAGAAAATCTGTAAGTATCAGTACATCATAGTACTTTGGATGACTGTGATGATCAGTGTGATACACATATAAGACCATATAGGAACCAAATATTTAAATAGGAGTTCAATAAATGCTGAAAGAACTACCTGATACACCCATCAAAAGGAACATATTCTTTACTAGCATTTAATTTTCAGCAAAATTTTTATAATGCATGCAGAAGGGGACCTCAGGCCAATACCTTAACGGCTCTCTACTGAAGCTAGGGACAGATGTTTACATTGCAATGTAGTACAAGTCTTCTGTTGACCCAGAAAAATTCTGGTGAAAACTTTCAAATGCCCTAAGTTGAGGGCAAACAGAGCAGTTGGGGAGCTTATTAAGATTCTGATTTGATAGGCCTGAGATTCTTCATTTCTAATAACTTATCAGGAGATGCTGGTCTTTGTATCATACTTTGAGCAACAAGGCCTTAAAGTAAATCCCTGCTTTTGTATAAATGTCCATCATCTGGACTAATAACAAGATGTAGATAGCAGGGAATTCAAGGTTCATTCCTTTAGCAATATTGAAGAATGCTTGAGCCTATAATACTAACATTCTGAACTGAAGACTGAAGGAATAGGCATGTACCAGACAAACACAATGCATTGACCTGTATTAGGCATCTTTCCAAAGGGACAGTCATCTGTTTGCTTAGGTTACTGGAAAATTAAGTATTTGGCAAAGTTGGCAGTCTGCTAAGAAAGCTAGGATACACGGCTTGCTGGTTCCAGGCACTTAGTATTTGAACTGTGCAATCCAACAGGTGATCCACTTCTAGACCAAGGATCCTCCCACCATTGAAGGATCCAGTGAGCTCAAGGTGGCAATAAGTGTTCAAGCAACTTCTGGTAATTGAATGGGGAAACCATATCCACTGGTTAGTAAAGGAACTTCAGATGCTTTTCACGAAGATGGTGCCCAAAGTGAAGAAGGAAGCCCCTGCCCCTCCCAAAGCCTAAGTCAGGGCAAAGGCTTGAAGGCAAGAAAGCAGTTCTAAAAGAATAAAAAAAAAAAAAAGCCACAAAAAAAAGAAGGTCCACATGTCACCCACCTTCTGGAGGTCTAAGACACTGCAGCTCAGAAGGCAGCCTAAATATCCTCGGAAGAGCACCCCCAGGAGAAACAGGCTTGACCACTATGCCATCATCAAGACTACTGAATCAACCACAAAGAAGATAAAAGACAACAATACACTTGTGTTCATTGTGGATGTCAAGGCCAACAAGCACCAGATCAAACAGGCTGTGAAGAAGCTGTATGACATTGATGTGGCCAAGGTCAACACCCTGATCAGGCCTGTTGGGGAGAAGAAGATATATGTTCAGCTGGCTCCACACTATGATGCTTTGGACGTTGCCAACAAAATTGGGATCACCTAAACTGAGTCCAACTGGCTAATTCTAGATATAAAAATTTTATACTATAAAAAAAGAAAAGAAAAGAACTTAGGCCAGCCACACCAGAGTGTGGTACGTTCTCTCCTGATATGAAAGTGCTTTGAAATCTGTCAGTCTGAAGAATGTGAACATACAGCACCCCAGGATAAAAGGGAGCTCTGGTGTAATGATCAGTTTCTTACTTGTTGACTGGGTTCCTTTTATTGCCCCATCTAGCACTAAAAAAGATCAGGAATGGCTCAGGTAGCTTCTATCTTACAACACTCCAATTTAAAAATAAATAAGTCAAAACACAGTTATAGAAACTGTGGTTTACTTAAGTGGATATATTTACCAAATTGGAATTAATGCTCACAAATATAAATTTCACTCAGAGATCTCATCGAAAGCCTAAGACCTAGACATGGACCCTAAGTCTCTTATCTGTAATAATAGTTTAATACTAGGCATAATATATTAGGCATATATACTATATGCTGTATACTCTACTATACTCTAATAGTTTAATAGACATTTTAAATATTTGTTCTCTTCCCTCCCATTCACTTACCACCCCTCCCACCCATTTCCTACAAACTTTCAAGTAATAGAGTCCCAGTCTCTTATCTCTTACAAACTGATACTTCCTCATCTTACATACTAATGTGGTTGCACAATATTAACTGGTACTCTCCCAATTTGACATTAACATCAGTCTTTCCAGTGTTGTGGCATGTGGCAAAGACCTGCATATATTGTGAAGGCAATATAGTCACACTCACTTTTTGTTGAGGATTCTCAAAAAGTGCAAAAACACGAAGTGAAGTTTCTTAGAAGTCAAACTCCAGCCAAAGGGGTTGGTGCCAGTATTTGACTCCATCTGCCTCCAGTGAAGTAGGGTGTATAAGCCACACCTTTGACCTTTCCGAGAGACTTCTTGGTGCCCTCTGCTCTTTGCTGCTGACTCCGGTAGCTTCTGCAGAGAAAGAGAACTTGGTTAGAGTCTAAAGTGGACACCGGTCTCTTCCCGGGGAGCTCAGATTGGCCGTGAACTGGGACTGGAAGGAGAAAACTAGTGGGCGACCGGGAGTGACCTGGAGTGGGGGAGCACATAACACAGTGTCTGCAGGGAGGGAAATCCCGGTGCAATGAAATGCGGGGTGAGGGGTGGGGGGCCCGTGGCCCAGCGGGCCGCCGAGGGTGCTAATGGGGCGCTGAGAAGAGTCGGCCTCGGGCCTGGGACCGTCCAGATCCCCTTCCCCCATGGGCCCCAGTCTTCTCTGACCCCACTTCTCTGCCTGCGTCTACATTCCTCCAGGGCTCCTTGAGCCCTAGTTCCCTGCAGCTTTTCTAGAATTTCAGTGTTCTAAAACTGACGGCGATGACGGCGAACTAGATGTCCTTCACCCGGTGAAGATCCAGTGAAGGACAACTTCGTGTCTCTTACACATCCCGACCCTGACCACTTAGGATTTGGGGATGCTATATACTCTACTATACTCTAATAGTTTAATAGACATTTTAAATATTTGTTTTCCCTCAGAGAATCTTGGACAAGGGCAGGCCAGAGTCTGGGGTGGGGGGTAGGAGGTTGGGGAGGGCAGGGTTTGATGTGATCCAGGTTGGGAGGAGCAGGAGCTTGAAGTTGGGAAACCTTTATTAGAATCCTAGGAGATCCTCAACTATCTGTAAATAGCACATTGTCACTTTTGAAATCTAATGCTCCATTCACCCTCCTTCACCTTTGCCCCTGCATGTCTTATATTCCCAAAGTTGCCTAATTGTTTTTGGAATTTTCATGCCTATATAAATTTTCCATTTGCATGTGTTAAGCTTTGATTTTTCTTGTTAATAAATAAAACCCTTTTAAAAGAATGGGTAACTTAAACTTATTTATATTTAGTACACCAACAATGAAATATCAGAAACAGAAATCAGGGGAAAAATCCCATCTGATATAGCAACAAGAAAAATAAAGTACTTAGGAATAAACCTAATCAAGGAGGTAAAAGACCTGTACTCAGAACACTATACAACACTGAAGAAAGAAATCAAGGAAGACACAGACAAATGGAAGCATGTACCATGCTCATGGATTGGAAAAATTAACATCATCAAAATGTCCATACTACCCAAAGGAATTTGTAGATTCAATGAAATCCCTATTAAAGTACCCATGACATATTTCATAGATATAGAACAAACATTTCAGAAATTTATATGGAACCATAAATGACCCCGAATAGCTGCAGCAATTTTTTGAAAGATGAACAAAGAAATATCAGCAATACCAACCAAATATGACAATACCAATACAATACCAAATATGACAATACCTGATATCAAACTGTATTACAAGGCCACTGTAGTCAGAATAGCCTGGTATTGGCATTAAGAACAGACACATAGACCAATGGAACAGAACAGAGAGCCCAGAAATAAAGCCAAGTCTCTATGGTCAATTAATATTAGGCAAAGGGGGCAGAAGCATGAAATGGAGTAAAAATAGCCTCTTCAACAAATGGTGTTGGGAGATCTGGACAGTACATACAAAAAAATGAAACTCAATCACCAACTTACACCGTACACAAAAATAAACTCAAGGTGGATAAAAGACTTAAATATAAGTCATGACACTATAAAAATCCTAGAGGAAAATGTCAGCAGGAAAATCTCAGACATTCCACGCAGCAACATCTTTACTGGTATGTCCCCTAAAGCAAGGGACATAAAGGAAAGAATAAATAAATGGGACCTCATCAAATTAAAAAGCTTCTGCATGGCTAAAGAAAACAGCACTAAAATGAAGAGAACCAACTATATTGGGAAACCTATTTGCCAATGATACCTCAGATAAGGGTTTGAATCTCCAAAATATCTAAAGAACTCACATGACTCCACTCCAGGAAGACAAACAGCCCAATTAAAAAGTGGGCAAAAAACTTGAACAGACACTTCTCCAAAGAGGACATACAGAGGGCCCAGAGACATATAAAAAGATGCTCAGCATCACTAGCCATCAGATAGATGCAAATTAATACCACAATGAAATACCACTTCACACTGGTCAGAATAGCCATCATAACCAAATTAACAAACAAGTGTTGGAGAGGATGTGGAGAAAAGGGAACCCTAGTGCACTGTTGGTGGGAATGCAGACTGGTGCAGCCACTGTAGAAAACAGATGGAATTTCCTCATAAAATAAAAATGGAACTGCCTTTTGACCCGGCAATTCCACTGCTGGGATTATATCCTAAGAATCCTGAAACACCAGTCCAAAAGAACACACGCACCCCAATGTTCATAGCAGCATAATTTACAATAGCCAAGTGCTGGAAGCAATGTAAGTGCCCATTGGTAAATGAGATAAAAAAACTATGGTATATTTACACAATGGAATACTACGCAGCAGAAAAAAAGAAGGAGCTCCTATCCTTTGCAACAGCATGGATGGAACTGGAGAGCATTATGCTAAGTGAAATAAGCCAGGCAGTGAGGGACAAATACCATATGATCTCACCTTTAATTGGAACATAATCAACAAAAGAAAAAAGCAAGCAAAGTATAATCAGAGGCATTGAAATTAAGAACAATCTGACAGTAATCAGAGGGGAGGTGGGAGGGGACAATGCAGGGAAGAGTTTTCAGGAACAACTCTAAAGGACACATGGACAAAACCAAGGGGTGGGTGGAAGCAAGGGAGGGAAGTGGCTTTGGCTGGGTGGGGAGTGGTGGGGGGTAAATGCAGACAACTGTAATTGAACAACAATAAAATAACTTTTTTAAAAAAAGAAGAAGAACCCTAGGAGAATTTCCAGATCCAGAGATCCAGAAAAGACCAATCAGCAACAGCAAAGAATATTGATAACATAACACCCGGGACTTTGTGCCCAGGAGCGTCCGTGGGCAGGTACGAGATGACACTTTAAATGCTGGTGACCCCAGGTATCTCTTCTGAAACTTTTTCTTAGTTTTCGACCTACTCTCTTCCAAAGAAACAGAATGGAGCTAGCGGTGCTGGGAAGCAAGGGAAGCCGAGGATCCACAGCTTTCTGGGCTGGCGAGGCTCTCGGAATGCAACCTCCCTCTGAGAGTCACTTTGGACCCCATACAAGGAAACCCAGCGTGTGTTTACCCGAGAGTGCTTCTTTCTCCGTTACTCATCAAGAAGACCAGCAATTATATTGGGCTAGGCTGTTCTGACTGAACCCGAGGTCTGCGGGAGGAGGCGACCGGGGACTTTCGCTGGAACTTGGTGACAGGTTTGCTGGCTCTGTCAGATTTGCCAGTGAAAGGGCGCCTCTTACCGAGCTAGATCCCGTTTGCACTCTGAGTGCGATTCACAGCTACGGGCCAACAAACCAGCTGCAAGGAGCTCCCTCTTCTGTCTTGTCTAATCCCATGCAACAGATCGCCGCCAGTGAGACCATTTACTTTTCTTTCTGCTTCTGATTGCCTAGGTGCGAGGAAAGTAGAAGTCTCCCAAGGGCTTGGCTGCCTTCTAGCTCACTTCCAGCTGTGTGAGAACGCGACGATCCCCGCTTCCCGAGTTTGCTCACGTTCCTAACGGAGAATGGCAACGCTACGGGGAAGCCCACTGACCCCAGAGAAAACCAGAATTTTGCATCTGTATGCTGAGAAAAATAGGTCAGGGGTGAGACGGCGTAACTGTTTGAGGTAGTGTGGTCCAACGGCGCTGAAACTAGGCTCCAGCCTCCTGAGGCACGTGGGTTCAAATCCTACCACTGCCAACCGTGCGTGTTAGTCAATCTACAAACCCGAAATACTAATAACCTGATTGTGCGCATCGTTCCCCAGCCAAACTTCCTTCGAGCCACTGGGCTTCGGAACCTATTTGCAAATCAAATCACTTTGATTTTCTACTTGAAGCCCTTCTGACCTCTCCTGCCTAGATTTGCTATTTGTTGCCGACTTTCACTGTAATCAACTTTTTGCACTGTTTAGTGTTGGCGCAAGGGAGGACGCTGCAGGTCCTCCTCTTCTGAAACCCATGCCCACACTGAACCATTCTCATCACCTGGTTTGGGCGCTAACCAGTCAGGAAGTCTTTCCACAAAGTGCTCCTCGGCCCCCGTTAGCCCCACAGGGATAACCTGTGCAGACCCGATTTTAGTTTCAATCATATTGCTTTCATAACAGGAAGGAAGGAAGGAAGGAAGGAAGGAAGGAAGGAAGGAAGGAAGGAAGGAAGGAAGGAAGGAAGGAAGGAAGGAAGGAAGGAAGGAAGGAAGGGAGGGAGGGAGGGAGGAGGGAGGGAGGGAGGGAGGGAGGGAGGGAGGGAGGGAGGGAGGGAGGGAGGATTTACCAGGTGTCAAGCTCTCGGGCAGTTAGGAGGGGGCGGAGGGGGCGGGGGAGGAGGTAAACAGTTATTTGGATTTGACTGCAGGTGGGTTTGTGATTGCAAAACACTTCAAAGCTGATTCTTGGCTGACTCCGTGCATCAGGTCCAGGGGCATGGGATGTAAAAGTGTACATATTGTTGGTTTAGCCACTTTCCTGTCCTTTCCCAGTCAATCTACCTAGCTTGGAAACTATCTAGGTCTCTGAACTACCCCACTGCAATATCTGTGCATATCTAACTCAGTGTGGGAAAGAGGAGGGGATACACGGGGGTCTGTTCAGTGGTGCCCTTTCAGAAGGGTTTTCCCACTGCACTTCTCAGTCTCTACAGCCCCTGTTACCTACCATAGTACTCAGGGATTTGGCTGAGTGGCTCCCTAGGTAAGGGAGGTAGAGACTACCTGTAGTGTCGTGAGGAATGGATGAATAAAATGGAGTAGAAAACTAGGACTCTGTGCAAAAAACAAGGTCTTGGGGGTTTTAATGCCATTTAAAAAAATTCTGTCTGACTTTTAATTTCCTTCCCCTTCTCATTCAAGATCTTCTATGTCCTCCCAGGTCCCTATTTCACTGGGTGACTCCCCCAGACCAGTCCCCTTCCTTTTCACCCATCTCTCACTAGGAAATATCTTGGGTCCTGGAGGTCCTCACAAAAGAGGTCACATTTTTCTCAGAAATTGAGACTCTGGTCTTCCTGTGCTCCCAGTGCTTCTATACCTGTGGATATATTCTGTACATTGCTGACATTTTAATAAAATTCCATCTTTGTATTCCCACATCACTGTCCTTCTCTTCATGGGGCAGTTGTTTTCTCTCTTTCAATGTTTTCCCTTCTTCCTGAAATTTAATTCTGTGTATTATTTTAAGGTTCATTTACTTTTTATATTTCTGTTCATCTCCCTCTAATGACTCCCAGAAAACCTCATCTCTCTACTTGTATATTTTCAGCTATCTAGAGAATATCTCCAGTTAGGCTATCATCTCCATCCAAAAGAATGTTCATTTGAAATCCCCTCCCTCTCCTCTCCCACTCAGCTCCTCCCCAATCAGAATGTTTGACAGAACTCCCCACATCCACCAATGACACTAGAATTTTCCATGGTTTCTAGAGCTCCATACTGGAGGGTTTTCATTTGTTATTATTTTACTCCTTTGCCTCTTTAACCCATAGCACCTTCACTGGCTCTTAATTCCAGTCAATTTGATTGCCTTGAAGGAAAGGCACTTTCTTCTATTGCCATTCATTCCTGCACTCACCTCCCCCACCCCTTTTCTGCCTCCATCACTGCCATCAAACCAAAAGCCATCCTTCCTTTCCCCTTGTCATCCCTTCTCTTATTCCTCTGCACAGCCTCTGCTACTCCTTCAGCCACACTTTGCCACTCTTGCCACACTTCCTCCCCCACTCTTCTCTGGCACTCTTCCTGCCACCCCTCCCCCATGCATCTGTCACTTTCACTTTTTTGTCATTCTACCACACATACATACCTAAAATCACCTTAATGCAATCAATGTCTCTGTCAAATTCTAGCTCTGTTCTGATCACTCCATTTCATCATCCTGAATGTGTTTCATACTGTTTTGTAAGTGTTGACTAATAGAATCAATATATCAACACAGCATTATCATTTTTGTTCTTTCAATTAAACTGGGAAATCATAAATCACTGTTCATTTTTTTAACTAATAGACTATTTTTAAGAGCAGTCTATGGATTCAATTTTTAGGTGGCCATCCCCCCCACTCAGATTCATATGCTGAAGCCCTAATCCCCATGTGAGAGTATTTGGAGGTGGGGGCCTTTGGGAGGGGGAATCCTCATGAATGGGATTACATCTCTTACAGGGATGGCTGTGAAATTTTTCTCTTGGTCATGTGAGATACAAAAGGCAGCTGTCTATAAGCCAGGAAGCAGCCTCTCATCAGACACTGAATCTGCTGGCACCTTGATCTTCAACTTCCAGTTTCCCAAACTGTGAGAAATTAAATGCTTGGTTTAAGCCACCCACTCTATGGCATTTTTATTACAGCAATCTGAACTAAGACAAGCTGTTTTAGGTTTACGGCAAAAATGAGTGGAAAGTACAGAGAGCGCGTACATATCCCCTCTCCTCCCTCCCTCCCACACAGCCTCCCTACCATCAGCATCTGCACTAGAGTCATACATTTCTTGTACAGTGAATGAACCAACATTGATAAATCATTACCCACTAAAGTCCAGAGTTTACATTATGGCTTATTCTTTGTGTTGTACATCCTATGAATTTTGACAAAGTGTATAAAGACACATATCCATGTTCATAAGTATCATACAGAATAGTTTCACTGTCTTAAAAAATCCTCTGTGCTCTCCCAGCACATCCCTTTCTCTCTCTACCCCCACTCCCCACTACCACCAATCTTTGCCCTGTCTCCATAGTTTTGCTTTTTCCAGAATGTCACATATTTGGAATCATACAGTTTGTAGTCTTTACAGATTGGCTTCTTTCACTTAGAAATATTCATTTCAAGTTTCTTCATATCATTTTGTGACTTGATATCTTTTCTTACTACTGAATAATATTCTATTGTATGGATGTACCACAGTTTATTTATTCATTCACTTATTGAAGGATATCTTTATTGTTTGCAGGTTTTAGCAATTATGTGTAAAGCTGCTATAAACATTAATGGGCAGGGTTTTGTGTGGACACAAGTTTTCAATTCATTTGTTAAGTACCTAGGAAAATAATTCTTGGATTGTATGGTAGTATTTTTAGTTTTGTAAGAAACTGCCAAAATGTCTTCCATAGTGGCACAGAGTATTTCTAAACTTCATTTTGTATGGTTAAAACACTGTTGTTGTTTTGTAATGTAATATAGATGTGACACATTTTGAAAAAATACATAAAAGTATAAAGAATACAAATTACCCACAGATAAACACATTTTGTCATATTTTCTTTTTTCATACATAAATATTTCCAAAAGTACAAATAGAATACTTAAATATAATGTCTTTTTAAGGTTCCTGCTTTTTAATGCCTAACTTCTGTCCAGAAAGTGGTGACATTCTACAAGAATATCCTTCTCACTGCATCCTTGTTAGCATTAAATATTAGTTAACATTTTGTAAATCAGTGATGAAATAATCTCCCCTTGTTTTAACAAGTATTTCTTTCTAATTAATGAAGAAGCATTTCCATATTAAGCCTATTACATTGTTTATTCTCTGTATTATTTGTTTACATCCTTTTCAAGGGAAGGCCTTTCTACAGTGTTTCTCTTTAAATTCTGTATTGCCCAGTATGAATTATTCACAATAATGAAAAAGTGTATGGATGGAGGAAGGGTTGAAGGATGTTACCCAATATTCATCAACACTAGCTGATTTCTTAAAGATTAAGAGTCAACATTCAAATCTAAAATGCAAAGCCATTAATTCACATCTCCAAACCACATCTGTATGATCACAAAGAGGACATGTAAAATTAAGTTTTATGGTCAGCAAAAAGCCATTTGCTTGTTGCCTGAGAGTAAGTAGAATTACAATAAAAGTTTCATGGTCATTGGGTAATAAGAATAAAGCCTCCTGGAAATTGAGTATAGGACTGCTGCAAAAACCCTCACGCACCTCCTTCAAGCTAAAAGTTGAACCAGTGACCTAAGAATATCAGCAGTCAACCACATCTATAGTCCTTGCTCTACCAGCTGAGTTACTGAAGGGCATAATAAAAACTAGTACTTAGTGTATATTTTGTGCATGTGGTAACAGATAATGAGAGGGCTGCTTTCTTTGTATTTGAGACTCAAACTCAGGTTGGAGCTCAACAAACTTCCAAAATATATGTACCCCTATGTTTATTGCAGCATTATTTACAGTAGCCAAGGTCTGGAAACAGCCCAAGTGCCCATCAGTAAATGAGTTGATTAAAAAAAGCTGTGGTACATTATATAATGGAATACTATGCTGCTATAAAAAAGGAAGTCTTACTTTTTGTAACAGCATGGATGGATCTGAAGAGCATTATGCTAAGTAAAATAAGCCAATCAGTGAAAGGCAAATACCATAAAATCTCACTTATATGTGAAATCTAATTAACAAAATAAACTGATGAACAAAATAGAAACAGAGGCATGGATACATGGAACAGACTGACAGCTGTCAGAGGGGAGAGGGGATGGAGGATTGGATGAAAGCAGGTGAAGGGATTAGCAGAAGAACATGTGACATAACCCATAGACACAGACAACAATGTGGTGATGACCAGAGGGAAGGGCGTGAGGGCTGGGCGGAGGTGGGCAAAGGGGGGAGGGGGAATGGGGACATCTATTATAGTGTTAACAATAAAAATAAAGTTTAAAAAAGGCAATTTCCATAGTAGAAACTATAGTAAATCAAATCCTGGGAGCAGCCTGGGGCATAGGATGTGCAGTGTGAGTCTGAGGAAGTGAGAATGGAAGCAGAGCAGAAACCACCCAGCTTGGGTGGTACTATCTGTGTAGCTTCTGGACAAGGCTGCTCCAGAGTATTCTTCCAACCAGTTCTTGCTCCAGGAGCAGAGGAGGAACTGCTAGGGTGCCAGCCTGCAAAGAAGGAAAGTGTCCAGGACTCCGTGCTCCCTGGGGTCATGGCTATCAGTAGGCCCAGGCTAGTTTGATCTCTTTTGAAAACAGAGTTGTGCATTCCACCAAATTGCAGAGTCCTTTCATAGAGATCTGAGTAATCTAGCTCCTTTCCTATTTATTGAAGGGCACAAACACCTCCCTTCTTTTCCAAGATCAAAAGAACCCTTATTCTATGCTCTTCTGTCCCGAATCTCCAGGACCTGATTTCCACGGAAAGATCACACAGGGCTTCCTTTCTCCAAGACTGTTTTACCTCATGGACCAAAATGGACACCATTCTCTTGTAAACCTGGGGAGAAACAAGTAACCACCTAAAGTTCTAGCAAGATTTGAATTCCCATCCCCTGCCTTACAAGATCAATGCCCACCCCAGATAGAACGATAGAACTCTATGAAGTTACTGCATAACATTGAATCCACCCATTTTTAAAACTTCATTCAAATAGATAGCATCTATGTATAATACCATTTAACAAATTATTAAAAATTAAAAGAAATTTGTTTTAAAAGAAGCACCTCTTTATATATGAGAAAGAAACGTTCTTGACCAGGCCCATATGGAAATGTAAGTCACTGGAAGGGTAGCGCCCACAGAACAGGTCTTCAGCCTCAGGCCTGATAAGTCGCTGAGCTCAAGCAGCACCAGCACTGCCAGTGCAGCCCTGGGGTAAATGGGAGGGTGTAGGTGCTTCACAGAAGAGAAGGGTGCAGAGACATGATATTAGTGTCACTGTCACCAGTCTGCTTGGACTCATAAATGTGCTCCAGCTCTAGTAGACTGAGACTGGGGTTGTTTTTTGTTTGTTTCATAGGTAGGCAGCTTTCTCCAAGCACAAAGTACCCTTCAGGTCCCCAGAATTTTGGGGCCAAGACAATGAGGGTGTGAAGGCATCCAGACTTCCCTTGGCCTTTCAGCAGAGTTGGGGCCAGTCACAGCCAATCTGGGTTTGAGAGTCCTCCTGGTTTCCTGAAGCAGAAGCTGACTACAAGGGGACTAATGTTTTCCTTGGTCTTTTACCGCCCTTTGCTAACAACCCAGAGTAGCTTCCTCTCCCCCAGGCCCCCAGGCTCTTCTTAACGCCCAACCTGAAATCCAGAACAAATGCAAAGTGGCAACACATAGGAGGGTCGGGAAGGGAGCGCTCCTCTTCCACTTTTCTCTCCTGGGGTCTAAATCCTCCCAGGAGTCTGGCGAGTAAGTCCCGGAGACTCAGGGATTCATTCAACAGCTATTTGCAGAGTTTGTCCCCTGTGGTAGGAGCATGCTCCGCACAGGGGAGGCAATGTGACCAAGGTAAATAAGCTACAGCCCAGGAGCTTCATTCTCCAAGTAGAAGGGACTTCAGAGTAAGGGCAACGCCCACTCTTCCCATTCCACCCACTACCTACTGCCTGATAGAGAAGTAGGTAGGTGCAGGATTCTATAGAAGAGGGTGCTGGAAGCCGGTGGCTCTTCCTCAATGCCATCTTCTGGGGGCCCTAGAAGGGTCCTCTAAATCTAGACCTACAATACAAAGTTCATTCAATAAAGCTGGGGAAGAAAAACAAACAAACAGCAAAAGCATTATTGGTATGAAATAGTGTAGCAGAGCAAGCTAAGGCAGTGGCTGTAGGATTTGACTTCATCGGGGGCATAGTACAGTTATCTTCTCCTGTGGGTCTTGCAGATAACCTTTGCTTCTTGATGAAGTCAATAGTTCTTATTTTTCCTTGGTCCTCTAATAACCAAGCTGCCTGTGATGGTCCTGGGCCTAACCCAGTAAGCACCCAGACCCTTTCAGGACGGTCCAAGACAGACTTGCAGCTGAGCCTGGGTCCCTCACTGAACATTCCTAGCTCTGGAACGCTGTGGCTTAGGTGTCTCCGAGTCCACACCTGACTGCTTTTGGGGTCTGGAGAAAAATTGCTGGGTTTAGGAGAGGAATCAGAAAATAGTCTTCCCACACCATAATTAAAATGGCAAAGGTTAAAGACAGTTTACTTCCCAGAACATGGTATTCAATAAGTTTTTATTGAATTAAATTGAGTCCAAAGTAATTTTCAACAATGAAGTAATTTTGAAACAATAGGTGGTTCAACAAACTTTATTGCCAAAATATGGGGGTGATTCCTTCAAGAAATGTTATAAACTGTTATGTAAATTCCCCTTTGGCCGTTGTCTGGGATAGACTTCAGTTTCTATGCTCCAGGAAATTAGGTCGTTTTCAAAGCAATATATCATCTGCTCTCTGGGCAACACTTCTAGATCACTGAAGATTTTTGCTTCCCTCTCAAATCACTGATCATTCCTGCTGTTCCTTTAGCTCTCACTCAGAAATGTTATGGAATGGAAATATTTAGCATGTGTTTGTGCATATTACTAATAGAATTAACAATACTTTTCTCCTTTTCTTAAGGAGTTGGGACTTTCTGAAGAGCATTTGAAGATGGAAGACATTCTACACAGAGAACCTGCCACAATTGTATCACATGTTTCTTGCTGCATAATGCAATGTTCTGTAGCGTTGTCACGTTTGACCGGGTTTAGTAATTTTTAAAAATAGAGTTGTAACACAAGAAACTGTGGCTGTTAACTCTGCAGCCCTGTAGCGCCCTGTCTGTCCACAGTGCCTCACGTGGTGAGTGTCAGCGCCACCTGCAGCATCACTTCATTCAGAGAGTGGAGTCTGCAAGCATTTGCCATTAGCAGAAATTGTAGTACAGTTTTTCTGAGCACTTTTCAATATTTGATTTCCTGTGGGTTTTAGTGCCCACTCAAACTTTATGGCCATCTCTTTGCATGGTAATGCTCAGTTTGCCAATTTTGCAGCACTTTTTTGAGGTTGATGTGCTGTCCCTATCACTGTTTTTGAAACATTGTTTTTATGCATAGAAACACACTATAACATGGAATTAATTCCTGTTTAATGAAAGACTGCCTCTGGAAGCTTCTCTGACAATAGAGTGCTAGAAATAGTAAATCAACTTTCATATGATCTCCAACGTCATTTGTAAAGCACCTTATTATCCCCATTCCTGTTCTAGGTTAGGAGCCATTTCCTGTTTACTTTAGCATATATTAGTATATGCTTACAGACCTTTGTTAAAGAAATGAATAAATGAATAAATATTTGTCCAAGATTTCCAAAGTACCAAAATAGGAATCCCTATTCCCTTTTTTGGTTTTGTTTTGTTTTTTTTTCTGTTGGAATTTCACTTTTAAAAACAAATTTTTATTGATTACGCTATTATAATTACCCCACCCCACCCAGTACTCCCGTTCCCTCTGGCAACCCCCCACTTCAGTTCATGTCCATGGGTCATGCATATCAGTTCTTTGGCTACTCCATTTTCTATACTGTTCTTAATATCCCCCTGTCTATTCTATACTTAGCAATTTGTACTTTTTAATCCCTACATCTTTTCTTCCATTCTCTCCCTTTCCCCCTCCCAGCTGATAACCCTGCAAATAATCTCTATTATCTACGATTCTGTTTCTGTTCTGGTTGTTTGCTTAATTTGTTTTTTAGGTTCAGTTGTTAATAGTTGTGAATTTATTGCCATTATAATGTTCATAGCTTTTATCTTCTTTTTCTTAAATAAGTCCTTTTAACATTTTGTATAATAATGGCAAGAATGAGCTCCTTTAGCTTTACCTTGACTAGGAAGCACTTGATCTGTCCTTCAATTCCAGAGGATAGTTTTGCTGGATAGAGTAATCTGGGTTGTAGATCCTTGCTTTTCATCACTTTGAATACTTCTTGCCAGTACCTTCTTGCCTACAAAGTTTCTTTTGACCAATGAGCTGACAGTCTTATGGGGACTTCTGTGTAGGTAACTCTCTGCTTTTCTCTTGCTGCTTTTAAGATTCTCTCTATCTTTAAACTTTGGCATTTTAAGTATGATATGTCTTGGTGTGGTCCTCTTTGGGTCCATCTTGTTTGGGACTCAGTGATTCCTGGACTTGTTGTATATCTATTTCCTTTGCCAATTTAGAGAAGTTTTATTATTTTTTTAAAAAGTTTTCAATTTCCTGTTCTTTCTTTTCTTCCAGCCTTCCTATGATTCAAATGTTGGTACATTTGAAATTGTCTCAGAGGCTCCTTACCCTACCCTTGTTTTTTTTTCTTTATTCTTTTTTATTCTTGTTGTTCTGATTGGTTGTTTTTTTTCTTTCCTCATGTTCCAAATCACTGATTTGATTCTGGGCTTTATCCGCTCTACTATTGATTCTCTGTAAATTTTTCTTTATTTTACTTAGTGTAAACTTCATTTATGCCTGGGTCTTTTTATGTTCCTGAAGTACTCAGTGAATTCCTTGAGCATCCTAATAACCACTGTTTTGAATTCTGCATCTGATAGGTTGCTTATCTTCATTTTAGTTAGTTTTTTCTAGAGTTTTGATCTGTTCTTTCATTTGGGCCATGTTTCTTTGTCTCCTCATTTTGGCAGCCTCCCTGTGTTTGTTCCTATGTATTAAGTAGAGCTGCTTTGACTCCCAGTCTTGGTATCATGGTCTATTATAGAGAAGTGCACCCATAAGTTGGATGGGGCAGAGCATTCAGTAATTGCCAGGGCAGGGCAACCCATGTGAATCAGGTTGATGGAGTTTCAGATATGGTGTCACTGCTCTGTGCCTGTGTGTGTGTGTGTGTGTGTTTGTGTGTGTGTGTGTTGTGGGGGCGGGGGGGAGTTGTGCTCAGAAAAAGAACAAATACTGCTGCTTGGCCTTTGGAGTTTTGTCTGGGAGAAAGCTGTCCCTTGGCACTCCGCCGATTCCAGATATTTCAGTTTCTCCCCGTATGCCACTGTGCCCTTCCAGTTGCTGTCCCAGTGCTGGAGCCCAGAGGGAGTGAGTCTGCATAAGTCCTAAATTCACTGCGTGCCCTTTAAAAGGAAACACCTGAGAATCTCACAATTTCTTCCAAAAGAAATTGTGACTTATCTTCCTGGCAGTGGAATCCTGGACTGGGTGGTCTATGTGGGGCTGGGATCCTTCATTCCTGAGGTATCCCTCCCAATTTTTATCCACCACACGTGGACCTGGGACTGCCCATTGCATGTCTCTGCATCTTGGTCCCTCCTACCTGTCTGGATGAATGTGACTTCTTTAAATCCTTGGTCACTGGATTTCGATGTAGCTTGATTTTCTGACTATTCTGGGTGATAGTTGTTTTGTAATTTACCATATTTTGCTGTGTATAATATGTACTTTTTTGCCAAAATTTTTGAAGGAAAAAATAAGGATGTGCATTAAACATGGGTAGTACTAATTCCATATATATATATAAATGTTTTTAATTTTTTTATTTTTATGCTTTAAAAGTGTAACTCCAGAAAGCAGTAATGATATCCATATGCAAAATAACACCCTGGAATATGATAATCAGTTTTATATATAAATTAAAAATTGAATTAAAAATTAAAATGTGGCCCTGGCTGCTGTGGCTCGGTAGATTGAGTGCTGGCCTGTGAACCAAAGGGTCACTGGTTCAATTCCCAGTCAAGACACATGACTCAGTTGTAGGCCAGGTCCCCAGTAGAGGGCATGTGAGAGGTTGACCACACTTGGATGTTTCTCTCTCTTTCTCCCTTCCTTCCCTTCTCTCTAAAATTAAATAAATAAAATCTTTTTAAAAATTAAAACTAAAGATATTTTTCCTGAAAAATGTGAGTGTGCATTATGTATCGGAATCCATTATACATGACAAAATATGGTAGTTGTAATTTTTGCTGTGGTTGTGTGAGGAGACAGGCCACGTTCACCTATGCCTCCATCTTGACTACACTCTCCCCGTTTCCTTTCAAATATCCAATGAGGTAGATAAAATGTACCATGAAGTCTGGTTCTTGGTAGTTGGTTGCTATAGTTGGCATTCTTAACTCTTTAATATTAAAGGTCCTCAACACAATCTCAATTTTATTAAAAACAAAAAAAGATTGACAAGTACAGATATAGGAACATAAAAAGATGAACAAATTAAAGGAATACAATCCAGTGATAAAATAAGTGATGTTTTAAACCCATTTTTCTAATAAGGTACATATTTAAAAAACACCTTAAACGCTATTATTCATAAAATTTTTTTTTGAACTGCTTTTTCAAAGGCACTTTGGATTACTGTGGAGAAGTAGATTAGTCACTTATTAAATTTGTTTTACCTCTTTTCCACCTGACAGTAAATATAATTTTTTGGAATGTGAATATAAAAATATCCAGATAATATATATATTTTATTTTATCTGTTTTTTATTATAAGGAATTATTTTATTTTGTTACTTATTGTATTCTGAGAGAGAGAGCAACATTGATTTGTTGTTCCACTTATTTATGCATTCTTTGGATGATTCTGGTTTGTGCCCTGACTGGGGGATCGAACCTGCAATCTTGGCATATTGGAACAATGCTCTAACCAACTGAACTACCTAGCCAGGGCTTAATTCTTGGCTTTCATAAACAATTGGAAGACTCTACTGAGGATTTTAATCAGTTTTTAACTTTTGGTGAAGGTCACATATCGATACATCCCTCAAATATGTGTAAGTTCGACACAAAATTTACATACCAATGAGGCTTATAATTTTCTGGAACCCATTCTTAGATAATTCCCTGGTGACCATGGACCCTTAGATTAAGCTTTTGAAACAGATTGCCCAGCTTTGAGTTCCAGCATCTCACAGATTGGAGGGTCTTATGATGTAACAATGATTTGATTGTGATATATCAATAATAATATGGGTTTATGTGTGAGATAAAATCAAGGAACTTTTTTTCTGAAAAAAAGATAGACTTGATGACTCTGAAGTTACATAATAGTCTCAGAACTCAGTCATTTAGTGATATTCATGATGATAATAGGAAAGAATGACAATAGAGAAGACTTGGATTTAAGACTAGTTATTATATCCCTTCATTTTTACTTCATTATTTTTTTTTGTTGAAACTCTTAGCAAGTAAAAGATCCTCCCAAAAGCCTGCTACCACCTTTCCAAACATATCCTTCAAAGCTTCCTTGACTCGCTCATTGCGCAAGGCATAGATGAATGGATTCAGCAGTGGTGTCACAAATGTTGTTACCAATGTCACTGCCCAATTAGCATCCACAGAACCACTCTGTGATGGCCGCACATAGAGAAAAATGGCACTTCCATAGAAAAGGGTCACCACCATCAAGTGGGAAGTACAGGTAGAGAAGGCCTTCTGACGGCCTGAAGCAGAGGGGATGCACAGAACAGCCAGGACTATGTGGCCATAAGACACAGCAGTAATCATCAGTGAGGATACAATAACGAGAGAGGCCAGGACAAAATCTGTTTCTTCTAGCTTCTTGGTATTGGTGCATGCCAAGCGGAGCAGTGGCCCACTGTCACAGAAGAAGTGCTGCACCACAGCATCTTGTTCACAGAAAGGAAGCAAGGCCACAGCAACTGTGGGGCCAAGTACAGGAAGGAGGCCCCCCATCCAGCAGGCCAAGGCCACCCGAAAGCACACAGTACCATTCATGAGCAAGGGGTAGTGCAGAGGGTGACAGATAGCCAGGTAGCGATCCACAGACATGACGGCCAGCAGCAAGAACTCAGAGGCCCCAAGAAAGAAGTAGAAATAGAATTGGGTAATACATGCAGCAAAGGAAATGGTGTGTTGCCTTGAGAGAAAATTGCTCAGCATCTTGGGAATGATGACTGAAGTAAGCAGGATCTCTAGGCAGGACAGGTTACCCAGAAAGAAGTACATGGGAGTCTGCAGGCGAGCATCAGCTCCTACTACCCCAACAATCAACACATTGCCTGTTAGAGTCAGAAGGTAGACAAGAAGGAAGACAGAAAACAATTCTTTTGTGCTGTTGAGATTTGGGACACCTGCCAGAATGAACTCTGTCACACCACTGCTCTGGTTCCCACCAGGAGCCATTATCTTTCCCACCTGTGCAACAACATGAACATAATCCTGGTGAGGACAGGTCTTCTCCAGAGCAATCCTGAAACTTATTTTTTCATGATATAGCACACATATCCCCACTTTCTCCAATCACTAACCCTGTTAAGATTTGAAGGACCTGAGGTCCCATTTAATTGATACTAGAGTTGGCAAAGATTTTCTGTAAAGGGTAGTTAAAACTTAGGTATGAAAGTGCCAAGAGCCTCCATCTTCACATTTCCCATTCTCAGATTTTAAATGGTGATACTTCATTATTATAATAATATCATTGAGCATTTGAGTTGAGCAAAAATATCAGAAAAATGATTTTGTGAAGAATATGATCCCCATTCAACCAGGATCAGAGCTTGAACCAGATTGCCTAGCTTTGAATTCCAGCATCTCTACTTACTAGCTGAGTAGCTTTGAAAAAGTTGTAAGGAGCAAGTGAAATAATAGTACGAAGGGTTTAAAAGAGTTTCCAGCACTTAGATGACAAGTGCTGTGGTAGAGAAAGCCATGGACTGTAAGTTAGGGCACCAGACTCTGCTTGGCTTGCCACTTTCCTTGGAAGACTATCAGTGCATCCAGTCTGTTTGTCCAACTGCTCAGCTATAAAATAAGTCACGGGAACTCAGGCTATTAGTACATCTTATATGAAATTACCCCTTTCATGGAGAATTACCTATCCTGGCAACCCAAGGGTCTAACTAAACTCAGCTTGTCACAAAGTGCTTGCCTATCTAAAGCAAGTTCTGCCACTTTTAAAAGGAATAAGAAGGATAAACTAATTGATTCAGTCAGGTATCTATACCTATTTATATATTGTCAACTTCAAGCTAATGTTCTGTGGAATGTTAAGAGTTTCTTAAGCTTTTCAGTCCATGATACCAATCCAAGGCCCTTTCACATTCTTGGCTCTATTAAATAAACTTGCCAGAGACAGAATTATGAATTCCTGGTAATTACTAACAAAATCAGAAATGAAATCCTTACTATTCAATTCGAGTCCTTCCAGTTCTGAAGACCACCAGTTATAATGTTACCAGAAAGGCACTGGGCCTGGGGTGAGTCTGCCTTGGGCCAGCTTGTAGTGTGTGGGTTCTTGGCTTCATGCAGGAAAAATTTCACAACACAAGCCCAGGTGATTTCAAGAGTACATTATTAAAGCTGGGGACAGTGAAACAAAGGAAGGGCTTAGGATGAATAGGAGGAGAAAGCCTATGTGGCACTTTGTTTTGGCTCACTAGAAATGTTATAAGAAAGAAGTGAGCCATTATGGGCTGCATTGAGTTACAGAGAAGTAAAAGTTATAGCGACCATAGTGAGCCAAGGCAAGGCTATCAGCTCACAGAAAAGTCAGAGAAAAGGGGGCTTTGGAAGGATCAGGGTGTTAGCCTGCGATGAGTTGCCACTGCCTGCTGCTTCCCTGGTTGCAAGTCCTGCCAGGATCATTAGAGTTTAGGAGAAAGAGAGCAGAGCAGAATTACACGGTTGGGAAACAAAGAGGGAAGAAAGGTGTGGGCCTGCTCCAGAGGGAGCCCTGTGAGGGCATCCTTTGTCTTAAGAGTTTTTATCTCTCTTTTGTGGACAGGAATCCTAGGGGAGGTCTCTGGGGAGGGTTTCAGCAGAATATTTATCAGCTTTCCAGGTGCGTTCTTTAATACCTCAATATACCAAAATAAGCACATAGAGGAACCCAGGGTCATTTTCTGGTCAGTTTTACCTCTAACTTGGATTTGTTTGGCTCTAATTGTTTTTGTTGTTGTTGTTGTTATTTATCCCCCTGACTTCATCCCTACTTGGGTTTGGCTGGCACTAATGGCACTAATTGGGTCTCTGTCCTCTAGCTCCCCGACCAGGGTGATTTAAGCTACTCCCTCTCTGCTAAGGGAGGAGGGGTGTAAACCTTTTGCTCTCAAGTGTCCTTGGTTAGGGAAGATAAGATCTTGCAATCTACTTGCTAATTGTAAATGGATCAAATGGTTTGGCCCCATTTGTCTAACCATCTGCCTCAGTTTCCTTTTTCCCATTTGTCAAAAATTCTCTTAACATCAAACTATCCTGCCTCAATAAGAACCATATTAGTGATACCTGAAACTATGTTTTAAAAAATGCACCAGTTATTGACAAATATTGATTTTTTTAGCCATGCAAAGCATGAGAATTTACCTTAAAGCATTGGTCCCCTGTCAGCCTTGTTGTCCTCTAGCACACCCCAGCAGTCTCTGTCCCAGCACACATAAAAATTAATATGTGTCACCAGTGGAACATCACAGGTAAGCACAGAGTCTAAGGGGACACATGAAGAAGAAAACAAAATGACACTTAGAGAAAATATCCTGGAGAGAGGTGATACCCAAACCAAACACTAATGAGTATGGATGGTTCCCTCGGTTAAAAAGTATTTTCCACAGCAAAGAAAACCACCAACAAAATGAAAATACAACACACTGAACAGGAGAACATATCCACCAATGATACATCTGATAAGGGGTTAATATCTAAAATTTATGAAGAACTTATACAACTCAACAACAACCCCCCTAACCCCAAAACAATCCAGTTGAAAAATGGGCAAAGGACCTGAATAGACACTTCTCCAAAAAGAGCATACGGTTGGCCCATAGACATATGAAAAGATGCTCAACACCACTAATCATCCGAGAAATGCAAATTAAAACCACAATGAGATATCACCCCATACCTGTCAGAAGGGCTATCATCAATAAATCAACGAACAAGCTTCGGCAAGGTTGTAGAAAAAAGGGGACCTTTGTGCACTGTTGGTGGGAACGCAGACTGGAGCAGCAACTGTGGAAAGCAGTATGGAGTTACCTCAAAAAATTAAAAATGGAATGCCTTATTACTACTAGGATTCTACTTCTGGGAATATATTCAAAGAAATCTGAAACATTAATTTGAAAGAATATATGCATATCTATGTTCATTGAAGCAATATTTACAATAGCCAAGATCTGGAAGCAACCCAAGTGCTCATCAGCAAATGAGTGGATAAAGAAGCTGTGGTACATTTACACAATGGAATACTACTCAGTGGTTAAAAAAAAAAAAAAAAAGGAAATCTTGCCTTTTGCAACAGCATAGATTGACCTGGAGAGTATTGTGTCAAGTGAAATAAGCCAGTCAGAGAAAGACAAGTAACATATGATTTCACTTGTATGTGGTATCTAATGAATAAAGTAAACTAACAAATGAAATAGGAACAGACTCATAGAGACAGACAAAATGTTGACAGCTGTCAGATTAGTGGGAGTTTGAGGGGTTGGGTGAAAAAGGTGCAGAGATTAAGTAAAAAAAAAAACCAACCCACAAAACCTCATAGACACTGACAACAGTATGATTACCAGAGAGAAAGGAGAATGGCGATAGGTAAAGAAGGGATAAATGGTGATGGAAGGAGACTTGACTTCTGGTGGTGAATACAAAGTATAATATACAGATGATGTATATATCAGGCGTAGAATTGTACACCTGAAACCTATAGAATTTTATTCACCAATGTCACCTCGATAAATTCAGTAAGAAAAAAGGGGAAAAAAGAACAATTCAGATTAGTCCCAAAATAACAACAGGTCTTATTTTCAGGGGAAAATTGTATCATATTAGAAAGTGGGTAAAGTTTCAAAACACTCTCTGTTGTGAAGGTCCTAAGGCTGCAGTACAGACCATCTCATTTTAAAAACAGCTCAGAAAACAAGCTGCTACATGCAGAACAAAGGATAGTATAACAATATCTTGCAGTTTATAATATTACCAAAGTCCTAGCTTTTGAGAAAGCTGTAAAATTAGAAAATAGATGATAGAAAAATTTAGAAACAAAGAATATTCTTACAAAGAGTAAGAAGCACATGGCTCAAGTAGTGAGTTGAACTAGCTGTATGACTTGGAAAGATTTAACTTTTCAATATTCAGTCATTTCACTGTAAATTTTTTAAAAATCATTGCATTACCTTTAAAAATGAGTATGGATTTGATAGAAAAGAAGGTTTTTAATGGGAAAGAGCAGCAAGATGAACCTAGTATATTTAGGCAGAAGCACAGTATATAAGGCGCAGAGAGGAATGAGAGGGAACCAGTCACTTCAAAGAGAACTCTTTCCTGCTCACTGTGAAAATACTTCCATTGAACTGAATCTATCTATTAAGTGAAAGGAAGATGAGTCTCAACCCCAAATGTGGGAGGAATTTCTCCTACCTACTCCTGAATGATCTTGATGTTTCCATGGGTGGAGGGTGGAGATCACCCTGCAAGAATCTTCTTTCCCTTTTTATGACTCAGGTGTCCTGCTCCATCCTGGAGTCTTTTCCATACCTTGCTCTATGAGGCTGACAATAGCCTGGTATCCTTGGAGTTCCTGAGGATGGGCAAAGAACTTGGCGAAAACAGGCAGCATTTGGATAATCTGCTTCTTTTCTTGTGCTTTCTCCCTGGGTATAATGCCTGAGATACTGTTCTTCTGCCTTGTAAACAAAGGGACTTTTTGATTCTAAGGAAGCTGCATTAGGCTGCCCCTTTTTCTGGTCATGGGCTACTAAGCTCTCAGGGCCCACCCTTCTCTCCCTGTGGAAGAGTGTCTTCTGCAATGTGATCCCTGCCTTAGGCTGGAATAGGAATGCTTCAAGTGCAGGACAAGGATCTCACAATGGTCCAAGGCACTATAAGAATATAGTCCAAGGGGCTAAAAGCCAAGGAGTGCATATGGGGGTGGGGGCCGGGTTAAACCTTTCATCTGCCTATGAAAAATCTTAATGCACTTACCTATAGTTCCTTTCATCTCTAATTGTTGAAGAATGTTCCATTTATAGCCAAGTCTTCACTTTTTGCTGATGAGTTTTGTGTATAAATTGTCAATTTTCCTGTTTTAATTTCAGTCTTCCCTGGATCCAGGCATTAGCCTAAGTGTGGGGAAGGTGAAGGTTGAAGTCACTGGATTCTAACCAATCTCTTTATGGAAGGGTACGATATATAACTTCAGTTTCCAGTGGAGATGCTCCAAAATGTGGATTGGTTGATCCAGACACCAGAAGCCTAGCTAGAAGCAGTGCCTGCTAGAGAAAATGGGGAGGAGATAAAACCCTAAGAGAGTAATAAAGACAAAGAGAGAAAATAATACTTAAAAACCCAGGGGAGCTCAGCAATTCAAAGGAAATTTCCTAGATTCTGGGCCTGATAAATTTGAAAAGGATGCTAACCCTTCATTCAACAAGGAATGACTAGGAATGTTCTTACCTTCATTTACCAACTACCTTAAGCCAGGCCCCTATAAAAGTACTGGGATAATGAAGTGGGAATGAGAAAATATGGTGTTTGACCAGCTATAGGAGTTCCACAGTCATCATCCAACTTTCTACTGCATGGCACTCAAAGGAAATGTTTATTTCCCAAATAACACAGACATAGTGTCTTCTCCCTGAAGACTTAGAATGATGTTGGGAATACCTTCCCTGTCTTGTAGGTTGGGAAATAACAGGAGCCCCAGGAGTGTGGTAGGATAGGGGAAGATACCCTGTATCATCTCTAGTTTTTTCTTCTTATACCAGCTTTGTATTGTATCCTCTAGTAATAGGATATGCCATCCCACCCAAACACCTAAACATTTATTTAGAATTCTGAACCATTGTTTATATTTTCCCCTTCTGCTCACTCTATTCCCCTGACTAAAAACTTGACTAACTCCTATTCAGAGTCAGTTTACTCTGGTACATACAAGTTCTTCTGAGTGGTTTCCTCTGCTCACTCTATAACTTCACTTTGGCATGTCCTGCTGACCTCAGTCTCAACACTTAATCCATTGCATTAAGTTAATTGTATTAATTCTACATATTCATCTGTATCCTTTGCCAGACACTGAATTCCTAGGGTAGGAATTATGTTTTGATCTCTGTATTTCTAGCATGAAGCACTGTGCCTGGCACACATTAGGTGCTTAATAAATTATGTGTGCTAAAATGCTTTGAACGCTGGCATAAAGAGCAGCTGCTCTTGTGAAGTATACACCAGTTAAATTTTGAGCTGAAAGGACTAGTACACATGTCCCTCTGGAACTCAAGCTGAATTCCATCCTTTCTAGACATAATCCTTTTTAGAGAAAAACAACAATGAACAAACCTCTAAGTGGAAGCATGGGTGAGGCATGAGGAGAGTCATTACTTTAGGTTATGAGGAAGGAGTGGGAGCGAAGACTGGTAGAATTAGCTGAGCTAAGATGAAAAAACTAAACCAGAAACTGAAGCTCTTATTTGTTGAGCTATGGGAAGAAGAGGTCTAAGCAAAAAGAGAAACCATGAACTCTGTGAACTAGTAAATCATACTTAAGGCATACATATTTTTAAACTTCAAAACAAAATGCACCAAAGCAGTTCTAAGAAGAAAATTCATAGAGATAAATGCCTGCCTCAAGAAAAAAAAGTCTCAAGTAAACAACCCAACTTTATACCTCAAGAAACTAGAAACATAACAAATGAAAAGCCCAAAGTTAATAGAAGAAAGAAAATAATAAAGATTAGGGCAGAAATAAGTAGAACACATACCAAAAAGACAATTAAAAAGATCATTGAAACTAAGACCTGGTTCTTTGAAAAAATACACAAAATTGACAAATTTTAGTGACATTTACCAAGGAAGAGGACCCAAATAAATAAAATCAGAAGTAAAAAAGATGTTACAACTAATAGCAGAAAAATACAAAAGATTACTAGAGGCTACTATGAACAATTACGCTCTAACAAATTGGACAACCTAGAAAGGATAAATTTCTAGAAATATACAGCTTACTGAGAGTGAATCCTGATGATATACAAAAAAAAAATCTGAACAGACCAATTACTAGTAAGGAGATCAAATCAATAATCAAAAACCTCCCAACAAACAAAATACTAGGACCAGATGGCTTCACTGGTGAATTCTACCAAATATTCTAAGAAGAATTAATACTAATTCTTCACAGACTCTTTCAAAAAATTGAACAGAAGGGAACTCTTTCAAACTTGTTTACACGGCCAACATTACCCTGATACCAAAATCAGACGAGGATGCCACAAGAAAACAAAATTACAGGCCAATATCCCTGATGAACATAGATGCCAAAATTCTCAACAAAATATTAGCCAACCAAATTCAACAAGACATTTAAAACAGAATTTGTTCTAGGGATGCAAGAATGGTACAACATCCTCAAATCAGTCAATGCAACATACCACATTTACAAAATAAAGGACAAAAATAATGTGATCATCTCAATAGATGCAAAAAAGAACAGTTGACAAAATTCAACACCCATTTATGTTAAAAACTTTCAACAAAGCAGTATAGAGGCAACATACCACAATATATCAAAGGCCATCAATGGAAAGGCCACAGCTAATTTCACACTCACTGTTAAAAAAGGCCACAGCTAACTTCACACTCGCTGTTTTCATCTAATATCAGGAAAAGACAAGGCCGGCATTCTCATAACTTTTATTCAACATAGTATTGGAAATCCTAGCCAGAGTGTTTAGGCAAGAAACAGAAATAAAATCCATCCAAATTGAAAAGGAAGAAGTAAAACTCATTATTTGCAGATGACATGATAATATATATAGAAGACCCTAAGGCTCAATTTAAAAAAAAACAAACTGTTGGAACTAATGATCAAATTCAATAAAATTGCAAGATACAAAATTAATACACAAAAATCAGTTGTTTTATACATTAATAATGAACTATTAGAGAAATCAAGAAAACTATCCTATTTACAGTTACAAAAAGAATATAAAATACCCTGGAATAAATTCAACCAAGAAGGTAAAAGACCTGTATATTGAAAACTACAAGATATTTATTTAAAAATTTGAAGAATAGCCCTAGCTGGTGTGGCTCAGTGGAATGAGTGCTGGCCTGCGAACCAAAAGGTCACCAGTTCGATTTCCAGTCAGGGCACATGCCTGGGTTGCAGGCCAGGTCCCCAGTTGAGGGTGTGCAAGAAGCAACTGATGGATGTATCTCTTGCACATTGATGTTTCTCTACCTCTCTTTCTCCCTCCCTCCTCCTCTCTCTAAAAAGTAAACAAAATCTTTAAAACTTTTTTGAAGAATGTATAAATAAATAAAAACGTATACCATGTTCATAAATTGGAAGAATATTGTTAAAATTCCATACTACTAAAGCAATATACAGATCCCATGCAATTTCTTTCAAAATTTCAAAGATTTTTTTATAGAAATAGATAAACAATCCTAAAATGTATATGAAGACACAGAAGACCCTGAATAGCCAAAGCAATCTTGAAAAATAAGAACAAAGCCAGAGACATCACACACTCTGATTTTTAACTACAATACAAAGCTCTAGTAATTTAAAAAGAATGGTATTGCAATAAAAACAGACACAAAGACCAAAGGAACAGAATTAAGAACCCAGGAAATAAGTCCAAAAAATGCATAGGCAATTAATGACAAGAAAGTAAAAAATATACAATGGGGAAAGAATAGTCTCTTCAACAAATGGTGTTGGGAAAATTAGACAACCACATACAAAAGAATAAAACTGAACCACTGTCTTTCATCATGCACAAAAATGAACTCACTTGAAGTACAACCTGAAACCATAAAACTCCCAGAAGAAAACATAGGTGGTAAACTCTTTGACATAGGTCTTAGTAATCATTTTCAAAGCAACAAAAGCAAAAACTAACAAGTGGGACTATATCAAACTAAAAAGCTTCTGCACAGCAAAGAAAACCATCAGCAAAATGAAAAGGCAACCTACTGAATGGAATAAAAGGTTTGCAAATTATATAGCTGATAAGAGGCTAATAATGAAAATATAAAAAGAACTCATAAAACTCAATAGCAAAAAGACAAACCTTCTGCTTAAAAAATGGGCAGAAGACTTGAAGAAACAGTTTTCCAAAGAAGACATACAGATGGCAACGGGTACATGAAAAGATGCTCTATATCATTAATCATCTAGGAAATGAAAATAAAAATCGAAGTGAGATATCAAGTTGTACCTGTTAGAATGACTTATCAAAAAGACTAGAAATAGCTTTACATGATGGAATACTACACAGCAGAAAGAAAGAAGGAGCTCCTACCCTTCATGACAGCATGGATGGAACTGGAGAGCATTATGCTAAGTGAAATAAGCCAGGCAGTAAAGGACAAATACCATATGATCTCATCTATAAGTGGAACCTAATCAACAAAACAAACAAGCAAGCAAAATATAACCAGAGACATTGAAATTAAGAACAAACTGACAGTAACCAGAGGGGAGGTGCGGGGGCGGGGGGCTAATGGGGGCAGGGAAAGGAGTAGGGTTTTCAGGAACAACTATAAAGGACACATGGACTAAACCAAGGGGAAGTGGGATCAGGGGAGGGAAGTAGAGATGGCTGGGGTGGGGGAGAGTGGTGGGGGAAAATGCAGACAAGTGTACTTGAACAACAATAAAAAAAATTTTTAATAAAAAAATTTTTTCAAAGAAGCATAAATGGTAGGTACAAGATACACAGAGGGAGAATAAGAACAGTACAGGAAATGGAGAAGCCAAATAAATTATACGTATAACCCATGGACATGAACTAAGGGTAGGAATGCTGGTGGGAGGGCGGGTGCAGGGAAGACTGGAATAATGGGGGGGGGGAATGGGACAACTGTAATAGCATAATCAATAAAATATATCTAAAACAAAAGCAAAAAAAAGACTAGAAATAGCAAGTGCTGGCAAGAATGTGGAGAAAAAAAGGGGAGGCGTCTATACTGTTGGTGGGAGTGTAATTTGGTGCAGCCATTATTTTGAAAAAAACAGCATGGAAAGGGTTCCTCAAAAAATTAAAAATAGAACTACCGTGTTGTCCAGCAATTCTACTTTGGGGTATTTACCTGAAGAAAACAAAAACCTAGCTCAAAAACACATATGTACCCCATGTTCATTGCAGCATTATTTACAATAGCCAAGATACAGAAACTACCTAAGTGTCCATCAATGGTTGAGTGGTTAAAAAATACATATAGCATAAAATGGAATATTATTTAGCCATCAAAACATAAAAAGAATGAAATCTTGTCATTTGCAACAATATGAATGAAATTTGAGGGAATTAAGTGAAACAAGTCAGACAGACAAATACAAATATCATATGATCTCTCATATAAAAAAAATCTAGAATTAATGAACTAATAATCTAGCTTATATGTAGAGAGAATTGATTTGTGGTTACCAGAGGCAGTTGGGGAGCAGGGTGAAGAAATGGGTGAACTGCTTTTGTTTAGAGTTTGAATGTTTTAAAAATAAAAAGTATTTTTGATTTGTTTGAACTATAAGGATTAAGGCTACACCAGAAAGAGATGAGATCAGATTCAAGTGATTTTTAAAAATCACATAGCCATTTGTCCAGTGATGCAGCCACCAGCTCATAGTGTCCATGTCATTATGGATGAAATGACACATTCACACAGACTACCAAGTCCAGTGAAGGAAAAGGGACAGCATGGATTTTCTCTCAAGAAGAGCGAAAGCCTTGGACTCCGGCCTCTGCCATCACAGGCCTTTATTGGGTTTCCCTGCCCATTACATGATGGTCCTCATTTACTATGCACAGGTTCACTTTAGGGGGTTACCTTTTACAGAAAACAAAGGAGCCAACCGCTGCTAATCACATCACAGAAGAGGGATATTTGCAAATGAAAAGGCAAAAGTGGTTCAAATGGTTACACTCATCCTTCTAAGGTTTAGCATGGATTTTAGGAAGTTGCTTTGCAGTAAATGTCCTCAATTCAGGGTGAGGGAGTTTTAGCAAAAAGCAAGACTCATAGCAGCCTAGGTGCATTGCAGGCCTGATTCCCCACGGGAGAACCTATCCATGGGCGTGGGTCCTGTGCATCTCCGAGTGGGAGCTGGACCCACGCCACGCAGAACAGTCTACTACAGTCCAGGTGACAATTGTTAGGGTATTCAGCTTATAGTGCTTTCAAACAGATCATAGGAATATCCTAGTTTTTGCATGAAATAAAGCATGTAAGAAGAAATGTTTTATTTATTTTTAAAATATAAAACATATGACTCAAAAATAAAAATATAACAAGTTACAGATTAAAAAGTCCTAGTCTGCCCATAATCATCTGAACCACATCCCCTTGCCTAATTAACCATTTTTATTATCTTATTGTGCCTCTTTTCCATGATTTTTTGTATATATTAACAAATGTCAAATAAATGTTATTTATTTACCTGTGACAATTTTATGCTGTTCTGCACCTTGTTTTTTGCTTTCAGGATAGGCTAGAAAAACTTTCCTTGTTTGTACACAGAGAGAAGGAAAATATTTAAATTAAGGAGACTATTCTCTTGACAAATCTGTTGAATGGATGGACTGTAACATTCTTGACTTATACTTCAGCTTTAACAATTGTTTGATATCTCTTTAACTTTAGTTTTTCTCATCAGTAAAAATCTCATTGTGGTAGAAATAGCACCCAATATTTAATTAACAATTTGTAAGTAAAATAAGTTATAGCAAAATGGGATGATATCTGAAATTTGATTCAAAATATAGTGGGGTTATAGATCAAATTAGCTTGAATAGGAACTGGTAAATCATCAAACTATGCATTGATTATGCTGTGATTCATTATACTACTTTATGTTTAGTACATTTGAAATTTTCCATAATGAAAAAGCCTTGGAAATATATGTAGTCACAATCAGGTATCTACTTAAAGACTTTAAGTTTTTAGAAATACATGATTTCTTCAATAAAATTTAATGAATCTCAGAATAGTTCCCTAAAAATGGCCACTCTAATTCCACAAAATTAACTATCCAGCCACTGGGGAATGTCAAATACCATGTGGGCTACTCAGAGCCAGGAAATGTAAAACTATAATGATTCTGACTCCAAGAGGAATTCAACCCTCTCAGCAACATCCAGCTTTCTGATCCTAAAGGAGTGGAGGCAATATAGAAATACATACAGACACACAGAATCACAGTTCAAAATAAGGAAATGGGCTTAAAACAATTCATTAAGAGCAAAAGCCTGCCTTTTTCATTATACCAAATTGCTTAAAATGAATTTTTTTCTTTCTTTCCCTTTTCATGTTCTGAAAAGTAAAACAACATAGAAAAACAAGACAGAGTGCCATACCATATCTTTACATAAAAGGATCTTCCAGGAGGAGGGAAAAAAAAGCAAATAGAATTGAATTAAGACAACAGAGAAATAGGACTTCCAGCCAAGATGGAGGCATAGGTAGACACACTGCTTCCTCACACAACCAAAAGGACAACAATAATTTAGAAACAAAAAAACAACCAGTACTGACAGAAAATTGAAATGCATGGAAGTCCAACAACCAAGGAGTTAAAGAAGAAACATTCATCCAGACCAGTAGGAGAGGCAGAGTCAGGCAGCTGGGTGGAGAAAACTCACGGCAAAGCGGTGGCTGGCCGACCCCTGGTGCGCAGGCAGTGGTTAGCGCACCCCAGGCATGCAGGTGGTAGCAGGCAGAACCAGCAAGGTGGCAGATTATGGAGGGGCTTGGCACATAAGGTGGCTGGCTGGCTGAGCGGTCCCACATTTGTGCACAGATAAACCAGGTGAAACTGGGGAATGAGACAGACCACGCAACCCAGGGTCCCAGCACAGGGAAATAAAGCCTCAAAACACCGACTGAAACCACCTGTGGGAGGTTGAGGTGCTGGGAGAAACTCCCAGCCTCACAGGAGAGTTCATTGGAGAGACCCACAGCGTCCTACAATGTACACAAACCCACCCACACAGGAATCAGCACCAGAAGGGCCCAGCTGGCTTGGGGGAAGTGGCAGAAGTGACTGAAATCCATCAGAGAGTGGAGCAAATGCCATTGTTCCCTCTTGGATCCCTCCCCAACATACTGCGTCACAACCCAGCCATGTGAACTGGCTGGTTGCCCCACCCAGGTGAACACCTAAGTCTCCACCCCTCACTACCTAATAGGTGCCTGAAGACAAAAAAATGACCCAAACGAAAGAACAGATCAAAGCTCCAGAAAAAAATACAACTAAGTGACGAAGAGATAGCCAACCTATCAGATGCACAATGCAAAACACTGGTGACCCGGATGCTCACAGAACTGGCTGAATTTGGTTGCAAATTAGATGAGCAAATGAAGGTTATGCTAAGTGAATTAAAGGAAAATGTACAGGGAACAAATAGTGATGGGAAGGAAACTGGAACTCAAATCAATGTCATGGACCACAAGGAAGAAAGAAAACCAAACAGAAAAGAAGGAAGAAACAAGAATTCAAAAAACTGAGGAGAGGCTTAGGAACTTCCAGGACATCTTTAAACATTCCAACATCTGAATTATAGGGGTACCAGAAGGAAAAGAGGAAGAGCAACAAGTGGAAAAGTTATTTGAACAAATAATAAAGGAGAACTTCCCCAGTCTGGCAAAGGGAATAGACTTCTAATAAGTCCAGGAAGCTCAGAGAATTCCAAAGAAGTTGGACCCAAGGAGGAACACACCAAGGCACTTCGTAATTACATTAGCCAAGATTAAAATGAAGGAGAGAATCCTAGAAGCAGCAAGAGAAAAGGAGACAGTAACCTACAAAGGAGTTCCCATCAAACTGTCAGCTGATTTCTCAAAAGAGACCTTACAGGCAAGAAGGGGCTGGAAAGAAATATTCCAAGTTATGAAAGGCAAGGACCTACATCCAAAATCACTCTATCCAGCAAAGCTTTCATTTAGAATGGAAGGGCAGATAAAGTGCTTCTCAGATAAGGTCAAGTTAAAGGAGTTCATCATCACTAGGAGTTTCATAACATATATGAAATGTTAAAGGGATTTATCTAAGAAAAGAAGATAAAAAATATATACAGTAAAATGACAGCAAACTCATAATAATTAACAACCACACCTAAAACAAAAAAGAAAAACAAACTAAGCAAACAACTAGAACAGGAACAGAACCACAGAAATGGAGATCACATGGAGGGGTTAGCAACAGGGGAGTGGGAGGAGGAGAGAGGGGAAATGGTACAGAGAATAAGTAGCATAGATGGTAGGTAGAAAATAGACAGGGGGAGGGTAAGAATAGTATGGGAAATGTAGAAGCTAAAGAACTTATAAGTAAGACACATAGACATGAACTAAAGGGGAAGATGTGGGTGGGAGAGGGTGTGGAGGGGAGCGAAGGGGGAAAAATAAGACAACTGTAATAGCATAATCAATAAACTATATTTAAAAAAAAACAACAGAGAAATAACTGCAAATCTAAAATATAAACAGGAGATATCTACTCCATAGTCCTTAATTCATACATTTTAACTGACATGATTATAAACACTTAAAAAAATATTCTTACTGAATCACACGATCAGGTCCAAATACAGCTCTAACAATCATAAAATTACTATATACGTATTAGTTCTTGCAATATGTAATTTTTGAAATTAAAAAGAAATGAAATTTACCTTTTAATGTGAAACCTGTACTTGAATTTGATGCAAAACTAACTGAGTCAAACTTGATATAAGAATTTATAAATTTCATTTTCAACTGAAATAAAATGGTTTTTGTCCTTGCTCTTTATTCTAGTTAAGCAGAATAAGCTTAGTCACACAGGTAAGAAATTGATATTACAACTGAATACCAATGAGTTTCCTCTAAATATTAAAAATTAGAACTTTCCAATGGACAGATCAGTACATCTCATCTTGTGTGTAGGGTCAGATAGTGGCTCAAAGTCAAATTCTCAGACTGAACAGTAGATTTAGAAAAAGGGTCCCTTGTCCAAACATTTGTTTAGATTGGGAAGAAAATAGTTTAATTTTTTCCCCAATTCATCCAGGTTGTTTTCAATAAATGATGATATTCTTACTCAATCTCAAATCCAAGCAGCAGTGAAAACATTTTAAGATTTCCTTTACAACATGATTTCCCCAAAGATTGAGTTTCTTTTTAAATTCAAGAATCTTATTTTCTGGGGCCCTCTAGAGAAAATATTTTCTAACCCTGATTCATGGGATAGAAAGTATCTGCCAAGCAGGCTTTCTTTTTGTTATTGTTTTCTTCTTCTGCAGCCATCTTCATTTTTGAATCACGGACAAATCTTGTCTTAGTAATTTCTGGAAATTACTATTTCAATTCATCTTTTTTGTTCAAATGCTACTAAGTTAAAACTCTACTAAGCTAAGAGGTTTAACCATGTAACAGGATATTTACATGCTCTCTGTCTAGATTGTCACACAATTTTTAAAAAATTCTCAAATGGATTGACCTTCATTTAATAAAGTTAAACATTTTTTAAGCATTATCCATAACTTTCTACATTTTTTTCTTCAGAGCTCCAGACACTAGAACCTCTCTAGAAGAAAACAGTATGTCCTGAAGGGTCATATTTTATTTTTTACAAGTAGCCAAGCCTCACCTGGAGACACCATGGAAGGGACACCATCATTACAGATACCAAGGAATTGGCCCCAAGATATACCATTTGACTTCAAATACGAAGGCAGAATATTACTTTTTAATGTATAAATCTTTCATTTATTTTTGAAGGCTTGATTTGATTGCTCAAGGTAATTTGCTTTTTTTTTAAAGAAGCGAGGGACAAAGAGAGGGACAGAAACCTCTATGGGAGAGAGATTGGTTGCCTCTCTAGGTGCCCCATCAAGGCCGAACCCTAACCCACCATTTAGGCACGTGCCCAGATCTGAATCACACTTGCGACTTTTCTCTTTGCCAGACCTGGATCCACCAAGTAACACCGCTCAGGGCTCTTTTCTTCTTGTAGATATAAATTTTCTTACTAGTAAGTTAAGGAAATATGATGACAGAAGGCATTTTGGGTGATAAAAGCCCTCATACATGCAGAATCTTATCCCTTTGATTTGTCTTTCTCCTTGTTTAGATCATCCAATAATTTCATAAGAATGTGCAGGAAGTAAATTTTGGAGACTTTGTAGTTTTTGTGGCAATCTTTTTGTAATTTTTACAAAAAATATGTAATTTTTGAAATCTTAAGTTTATCAAACCTTTTAGAAAATCTGAAAATGTATTCTACACTACTACTTAACTGATAGTTTGACTGGTTATAGAATTCTGTGTTAGACAATATTTTCCTTTAATATTTTGAAGCATTTTGTTCCTTGCCCTCTAGTTTTCCGATTTGTTGTTGAGAAGTCCTAAGCCTTTGTGAAAACCTTGAAGTCAATGGAGTCCAAACTCAGCCTTAGAATCAATCACCTGGAGAATTTAAGATATCTATAGGAGTATATCTCGTCCCACACACTTCAGACATTCTAAACAAACAGGTCCCACTCAATAACCTATTTCAGGTGACCCAAGAGTACTTTAGGGATACCAGATTTGGGCTTTCAAGGTACCGATTTATGATCCTCTTCTCTTCCTTCGGCTGTTCCTGCTTCAAGGACCTGCACCTGACCTGAGCAGTCGCAGCCTTGGCCCAACAGCGAAAGGACATGGCCCTTCTCCGACCTGTTCTCTTGGGAGCGGGACCTCAACCCCCAACTCCTGCATCACAATCACTGAATCCTGCGTCACCCTGGTCCCTGGCAACCCCTCTATGGCTCGGCAGAGGGACAGGGCCTGTGAGGAGCTCCCTTCCCTTCAGGGGCAGTTGGGAGCTCCGGGAGGGCGTTGCTTTCCGACCTCTGGGACAGCCAATGTCCTTACAAATCCGGTACAGCTCCGGGCGCATCCTTTTCCTCCCCCTGTCCTAATTCTGCCTCTTTCCCTCTTAATTGTTCTCGTTTCCATTTTGTGCCTCTCTGGTGTCCCAGCTGTGTCTGAAAAGTGCAAGAATCCTTGGTTTTGACCATTTTCCTGGTAGGAGCTGGACGCCGCCCCAGCCCCAGCTCAGGACTCCCATAGGTTTAGTAGTAGAGTTGCTGCGACATGATGGAGGTCAGGGTTAGTTGAAGAATGTGGGGACAGTTACTCCTATGACCCTCACAGAATCATCATTTTCCGCTAAGGTTGTGTCTGTGGGGCTCAGTGAATGAGGCCTGGCAGGAGGCCTGGCCTGGGACTCCGAAGCCCCGAGGTTGCAGCTGGTCCAGGTCAGAAGAGACAACGTGAGTCCAACCATGCGCTGCTTTAGCACCTTGTGGGCAAGACGAAGCTGCCTGGATCAGTTGGCCCAGTGGTAGGGCCTTGAGCGCCTGTCAGGGCAGAGCTTGTGAGCCATCAGGGTGATTCCCACAATTCTGCCCTTCCACCCCCACTGCAAACTGCCTTTTACCACAGGCTGGTTTGGGGTGCAAGTTTCCTGCCCCTCCTTTGATGTAGTTGACTGCGTCATACAATATGTATAAGATCTTGGGCTCCAGTTTACTGTCCTTTCCCCAGGTTTTAAAAAAATTGTTTTTTCATTTTAGGATTCCCTCAGTAGCAGGTGGTCTTCTTCCGTGTCTTGAGGACAAGAGTTTCCTACTCCTCCCACAGACAGGCTTTGCTTCTCCTTTCCCAGAGGTTAAGTATCCTTGCCTGTGTTCTAGGGATGCAAGGGCTTTCTGCGTCTACCCTGGTGACTTAAGGTTTTTCTTGGTAGGAGGGAAGGGTCTGGGGGCTTTGTGTTTGTCCCCCAGCAGCATGTGTTTACCTGGAGCTCACCTGACCCTCCAAAGAATGCTCCAGATTCCTACAATGCCCGTAGTCTTTAGAAACAGGGACAACCCAGTGGAGGCCAATGGAAATGAGCTCATTAGTGCGGGCAAACTCCTTTTGTACCTGGGCCTGCACCTATTCCAAATTGACATGCTAGCCTGCTGTTTGCACTTTAAGAATTCCCTTTTAGCTGAGTTCCTCTTACTGGCTTTCATGCCAGCCACCTCTATTTTCTGAGCTCTGCCAAAGGTGAAACAGTTTGGATATTCATTGCTCTTTGGAGGAATCTGTTTATCTCTTGACTGAGTTTACTTGGTTCTCTAAGACTTCACCTTTCCAATGGGCTGAAGTTATGATATTTCAAATTATTTGTTATTTCTTGTTAGTCGTGGCTGATGTTTTTGCTTCTTTATACTTAAGCCTCATAATTCATATTTTAAAGTTATTTTCTAATTAGGTAAATATAGTCCATGGCAGAAATCCCTCTCCATGTGAAGAAGTCAGGCCATTTGAGCCATTCTAAATAAGACTCAGGGTTTAGGAAATACTATTTTGTATGACAGCACCAAACGATTTCTCCATCATGGACTATACTGGTTTATGGACTCCAGTTTTCATTGTCAAGCATCATTGAAATCACTGCTCAAAAGACTCATAAAGAGAGGAGAGAGGGGCACGTTTCATGGCCAGTGATGGACGAGGCACTTCCCTGTACACAACCAGAAGAGTCTAAAATGTGAACTAGAGATCTTTCATGTCCACAATGATAATTCTGTCCCTGGCCAAACAATGTTTTGGAGAAAAATCCAATTTCATTGATTCTCAAATTAACTTTCCTTTCTCCTCCTTCCAATATGGTTTTTGTTTCTTTTCTTGAGTACCAGCATCTTACTTGCTCACATGTTCCTAGGACCTCAGCTTCAACATTGTTACTAGAGCCTGTACTTGGCCTTTTGTTTCTGTCGATTAGAATGAGCCCTGGTGCCATTGTAAACTAGACAGGTCTGAGCTGACTACGGAAATCAGACTCAAGCTTCATTCTCCTGGATAGGAAACCTGTCTTTGACCCAGAACTCTGAAAAGTGGTAGAATTCTAAAAATGTGGGGATGTCTGGATGGATGCCTGGGGTTCTCTTCTTGATAGCCAGGCTCGTAGCAGGAGTAGATGCAACCTCCCTCATGCTCTTTAAACTGCCATCATCTGGTACCTGCAGTAAGGTCCCTGAGGAAAATTCTGGTCATGTTCTCCAAGGAACCTCAGTGCTCAAGGTCTCTTTTTGGTCCTTGGAATATGTGACTGTTTAAGGCACTTCTTGAATTCTTCCACAGACTTCTGTGCCTCTCCCTCTTCTTTAAATACTGGTGATCTCTGGAGCTTTGTCTTTTTCATTTTCTACATGTTCTCTCTGGAAAATCTCAACCCCTACCAGGTTAAAATACAATCAACCCTGCCTTAAGTTTGCAGATAAAATACAAGATGCCCAGTTGAATTTCAGATCAACAATCAACAAATTTTTAACATAAGTCAGTCCCATGAAATATTGATCTGAGATTTGGGTGTCCTATATCTTTATTTGCTAAATTTAACAACTCTAACCCCACCTACCCCCTCACCCCCACCGGTGTTGACTACTTTCAAACCAGTGTTTCCAGTCACAACTCCCCAACCTGAGTTACAGGCCCGTGTAATCAACTTCTGTGGACATCTTACCTGCTGGTTCCTCAGACACTGCAAATTCAACTTGTCCCAAGTCAAATACATCACCCTTTCTACAACCTTGCTGCTCTTACATGTTCCGCATTTTCATAAGTGGCAACAACAGTGGCTATACCAGGTCTTCTTCTAAGATTCTCCCCTAGTGGTATACATACACTATCATACTGTAACAGGGTGAAGCCAAGAGGGAACCCCCAAATAGGGATTTGTAACAGGGTCCAGAACTCAAGGTGTCCAGAAAATATTAGAAAAACATACAGGATGTCCCTGCCCCACACAAGGGTAAGATGGGGCATGGGACACATAGAGCAGGGCCATTGGAGGTTGTGTTGCATAGCAACAGCTTTGCAGCTAACCTCTGGCATGGTCATTTAACATATCTATAACCTTTAACTGGGTTCATACATATGTTAAATAGCTGTGACCATGCTTTGAGCCAGGGGGATGGAAGTGACTTCCACCCAAGATGTAACTGGGGCACAGCTCCTCCTGGTTATGGCACCTGTGTGAGAGCTTGGAAGAAGATTGGCTCCATGCCATGGGGCCATACCTGCCCAGGCTTATGATGGCAGCCCAGTAAAGCTGGAAGAATACAGGAATGCTGGCAGGTATAACTGATTGTAGGAGGAGTCGGAAATGGGGCTGCAGAGGAAGATTTGTGTGGAGATTTAAACCCAGGCATGGCAGCCATGTTGGGGAGAACCTCATGGCTTTGGCAGAGTGGGGACTCCATGGCTTTGGGTGCTCCCTTTTGCCACATGGCTTAGGAAGCAGGAGAGACTTTGCTCAGAAGAAAAGGGGTGAAAGGACTCTTGCTGGTGGGCCATGAGAAGGTGCCACATGGCTTTGGATTAACTGGAGCTCATGGCAGCAACACAGCTGATAGTACCGGGAGCCTGAACCACTGACTTCTACTTCTTTTCCTGAGATATGGTACCCCAGACTAGGGCAGAGGGAGAAGGAAGGACTGTGTGCATTTGTGGGTATTCTAAAGGACTTTAGTATTTTAATGAAGACATTAAGTCACTACTCTAGGTCTGTATAGCCTTTAAATAAATATTTCCTTTCATTTTCACAAATCTCTGGCATTCAGACACATCTTTCCTCTGGCGGCGGGCATAGCAAACCTAGTGGGGGGTCCTTTTGGTAATAGTATATTTTACCTCCCCCTGCCCCCCGCCTGCTCTGTAACAGTACTAACCCAATCCTTTTCATCTCCAGCCCCAGAAGTCTCATCAATTATCACCTGGTCTATAGCACTCTGTGCTTCCAGCCTGACCCTCAACCCACTTTTTCACACTGGGGGGAACTAGCAAAACTTTGTGAACAGGCTGATTGTATCCAGTTGCTTTCTGGCTCTAATTTAAAAAACCAACTTTGAAGTAGCTCTGCATGCTAAGAAACAAATATGTGCAACATCTTCAAGTGATAACAGAACCAGCGACCTGAGGGTTCTTATAGAAACCAAAATATACAGTCCCATGCTCTACCAGCTGAGCTTTCAAAGGGTGCATACTGCAAGTTTTAGGAAAATTTTTGTTCACCACAGACAGGAACATTTTTGGAAAGATGCTTGGAAAGGCCTTCATCTCGTACTCCTTAGAGGGGTACAGATACCTGTGTCCATTCAATCATCAACCACCCAAATTGGTGAGAAACAACATTGCTCAAAGATATCATAGATTTTAAGAGTTCCAACAGTGGTGAAAAAGGCCCAGGTGAGGCCAAGCTCTGGAAGCTCATGGGTATAGTCACCATTGAGGGGTCAGTATCCTTACTAAAGGGCCTTTAATTGCAATGATCGTCCCTTGTCAATAGTCTTCACGTAGTGCTGCTTCCTCTCTTTCTTACTTTCTTTCTGTTCTGACCTGGTGAAAGTGATGGAGGAAACAGTTTTTGGCCCTGAAGGAGTGGAAGAGCTGTTTTCCCAGCTGACCTGGGTCAGAGCTCAGCATCTACACGCAATCCCCACTGCAGTCTTGCCCATATACCATAGGCTAGTGGGTCACTCAACAGTTCCCTGGAGGTGTCTTCTTGAAGAAGGTACAAGTTTAATAGGCCTCTAAGGAGCAATTGAGATGGCAACTTGGACTTCTGCAGAGAGAGCATAAGGGTGGCAGGATTTGTTGATTTGACCTAAAAGGCTTTTTGCAAAATTTTCAGGAGTTACCCCCTCCCCCAGGGTCAAATGGCATCCTGAACCAGAAAGTCCCCACATTAATACACATGTAAATGCCAATCCCAATAACATCCTGAACCAGAAAGTCCCCAACAGAGCTGCTGCACTGATTACTTTTAAGGGTATCCACTGATCCTGACAATGGCAGTTTCTCCGGGGCTTCCAGTACTGCCTTCTCCAGGGGCTGAATGGGAGGCTCTCTAGAACCCCCAAGACCCACAAGCCAAAGTGCTATGAGCTCTGATGTTGCCTGGACAGGTGTTCCTCTGATGCTGCATTCTCTTCCTGCTTCTCTTCAGCCTTAGATCCGTACTCACCCAGGATTTGATCTTGTCCTTTTCACCTCCAGCATGAACACTGTTGACCTTAACCCACAGGGAAAGAAGCTGCCCACTCCTTGAAGGAGGCAGCTCTGCCTGAGGGCTCCATACCCAACTCTCCATTATTTCAACTCTTTGGCAATGCTCCCACTTTCACTAGTTCTCAAATATACTTTGCTGGTCCATGAGGTCTCAGCTCCTTCTGAAGACCAGATCTGACCCACAGTCTACACATACTGTGCCTGACAGAAGTGAAAGACCTTCAGAATTTGAATAGATCTTCAATGGAAATTTCTCAATTTCCCTGTCCTGCCAAATCTGAGGAAAAGAGAAACTCTTCATCAAACATATATGCTTTTTGTCTCTTGGCATCAACAATATTTCTGCCTTCATCTGTTCTGACCCAAGATAAGAAGCAGAAAAAAAGTATGTGCAAAGAAAATAACAATGGGAGTAGAAATAAATGGAGTGGAAGTGAATATGGAAGTATACAACATTGTCAACTTTTTTTCTGCTCATCACTCTCCCAGAATAATAAGCATATTAACTGATAAAGCCGTGGTATCTTCTTTGAACTCACAAGGATTCTAGAGAAATCTTCCCTTTGCTTCTGGGGTGCACAGCAATTGGATCCACAAGAATATGCTGAGATAGGAAAAAATTGCATACACAGATCTCATCTTTGCTTCCTGTTAGTTATGGACTTCATGTGCTTTAGTGATACCATATATAGTGACACACAAAATCAACAATCTCCTGGTTTCTGTTTACTTTTTAAAATATGTTTTATTGATTATGCTATTGCAGTTGTCCTATTTCCCTCCCTTTATTCCCCTTTGCCCTTCACACCCCCTCCCACCCACATTCTCCCCCTTTAGTTCATGTCCATGGGTCATACATATAAGTTCTTTGGCTTCTACATTTCCCATACTATTCTTACCCTCCCCCTGTCTATTTTCTACCTACCATCTATGCTACTTATTCTCTGTACCTTTCCCCTGCTCCCCTTCCCACTCCCCTGTTGATAACCCTCCATGTGATCTCCATTTCTGTGGTTCTGCTCCTGTTCTAGATGCTTGCTTAGTTTGCTTTGTTTTTGTTTTAGGTGTGGTTGTTAATTATTGTGAGTTTGCTGTCATTTTACTGTACATATTTTTATCTTCTTTCTCTTAGATAAATCCCTTTAACATTTCATATAATAAGGGTTTGGTGATGATAAACCCCTTCAACTTGACCTTATCTGAGAAGCACTTTATCTGCCCTTCCATTCTAAATGATAGCTTTGCTGGATAGAGCAATCTTGGATGTAGGTCCTTGCCTTTCATGACTTGGAATACTTCTTTCCAGTCCCTCCTTGCCTGTAAGGTCTCTTTTGAGAAATCAGCTGACAGTCTGATAGGAACTCCTTTGTAGGTAACTGTTTTCCTTTCTCTTGCTGCTTCTAAGATTCTCTCCTTATCTTGAATCTTGGGTAATGTAATTATGATGTGCCTCAGTGTGTTCCTCTTTGGGTCCAACTTCTTTGGGATTCTCTGAGCTTCCTGGACTTCCTATTTCCTTTGCCAGACTGCGGAAGTTCTCCTCCATTATTTATTCAAATAAGTTTTCAATTTGTTGCTCTTCCTCTTCTCCTTCTGGCACCCCTATGATTTGGATGTTGGAATGTTTAAAGATGTCCTGGAGGTTCCTAAACCTGTCCTCATTTTTTGAATTCCTGTTTCTTCATTCTTTTCTGATTTAATGTTTCTTTCTTCCTTCTGGCCCACACCATTGATTAGAGTCCCAGTTTCCTTCCCATCACTATTGGTTCCCTGTACATTTTCCTTTACATCACTTAGCATTGCCTTCATTTTTTCATCTAATTTGTGGCCAAAGTCAACCAATCCTGTGAGCATCCTGATCACAAGTGCTTTGAACTGTGAATCTGATAGGTCGGCTATCTCTTCATTGCTTAGTTGTATTTTTTCTGAAGTTTTGATCTGTTCTTTCATTTGGGCCATTTTTTTTTGTCTTGGTGCTCTTGTTACGTAGTAAGGGAAGGAGCCTTAGGTGTTCACCAGTGTGGGGTGACCCACGTCGCTGGGTTGTGACACTGTATGTGGGGAAAGGGTCCGAGAGGGAACAATGGTACTTGCTCTGCTCTCTGCCAGATTTCAATCACTTCCCCCACTACCCGCAAGCAAATTGGGCCCTTCTGGTGCTGATTCCTGCGTGGGCAGCTTGTGTATGTTCTTGGACCCTCTGGGTCTCCCCTCCCCTCCTGTGAGGCTGGGAGTTTCTCCTGCTGCTGCCTCAACCCCCACAGGTGTTTTCAAATGGTGGTTTGAGGCTTTATTTTCTTGAGCTGGGGCCCTGGGTTGTGCAGTCTTTCTCACTCCCCAGGTGTTCCTCCTGGTTTACATGCACATGAATGTGGGACTGCCCAGTCCACAGCCCCTGCCTTGCTGGGTCTGCCAGCTGCTGCCTTGCTAGTCCCCCTCCACAATCCACCACTTCACTGGGTCCTCCAGCTGCCACCTTGCCACAAGTCCTCTCTGCCTGGCTCCGCCCCTCCTACTGGTCTGGATGGATGTTTCTTCTTTAACTCCTTGATTGTTGGACTTCCATACAGTTTGATTTTCTGTCAGCTCTGGTTGTTTTTTGTTTTTCATTTGTTGTTGTCCTTCTTTTGGTTGTGTGAGGAGGCACTGTGTGTCTACCTACACCTCCATCTTGGCTGGAAGTCTGGTTTCAGTTTATTTTTTCATTGTTCTGTGTCCACTTCATTTGCCGGATCATAGATTACTACCCTTGTTCTAAATCTCCACTAACTCCGGTGTATTGACTCTACCTGAAGACCTCCCATATTTTCTACATATTTTCTGGCTCATATTGTAAGTATTTGTTTCCATCTCCATGTCCCCTACAGACAAAAAATATCTTAAGGCAAGACCTCTATTTTAATATCTACATCCCTGGCATAATACAAGGGGCAGATTAGGTACTTATTATGTGGTTTGTGTCTAAAATACATGTGAATGCCAATCCCATAGAACAGAAGCTCTTTTGAGTCAGCACTATCTGGATTCATGACTGGGAAGAAGATACAGAACTTACTAGGTCCCTTACTGTGTCATAAGACATGACCTCCAATGGAATGTGTTTTCATTCTGTAGTGGATGGAGGGAGTGCAGATAAGTGTCAGAGTCTTTTAAAGATGAAGTATGAGAGGTGTAATCTTAGACTATATCTGTCTCTGTTCATAATTCTAAGAGCACCTTTATTAGTAGTTTGGGAAAAAACCCTAAACATAGTGGTTGATGTAAGAGACCAGTGCCTACAGAGATACAATTTTGCAATGTCCAAAAAGACTAGGAGTCCATCATTGGTGGAGGAAAGCAGCAGGTGCATAAAAGTGGAGAGGAGGCAGGGATTGGCTGGTTGGGTCTGTGCGTAAGGTAGGAGAGCACCTGGGACTATTTTTCTGCTGAAGGCTATGTGTGTGTGGCATGTGGCAAGAAGGAGAGTGTTCACTAGCAACAGTACACTCACAGGGTGACAGCACACAGGAGTTTCCTGGCTTTGTCCTGTGCTACTGAGGATTTGCAAAACAGGCACTTCCTTCAAGGGAAATTGAACTAGCAACCTAAGGATCTGGAGAACATGGGATGCTATCAAATAAGCTATTAAAGGACACACGGCAATTGCCCTGGGCATGACATTTTCTGGAAGTAAGGGAGGTGGGCACACTGGAGTACCCCAGGCCCAGCAATGCCTTGGGGCCTCCTTTAAAGAAAGTGCACACACACCAGGGCTTGGGAGTGGCTTCACATTTGGAGTGGGGGAGCAATTTTCCAGATGCCAGGGCCAGGGCTGTCACCAGTTGTCTCATTTCCCCTTGCTACACCCCTTTTCACAGAGAGGAAAATAAAGGCCAATGTCCATAGCCAGAAAGGGGGTAAGAGGGTGAATGGAGGTGGGCATTGGTGAAAGGCTGCTTATATCAGTTCCAGGAGGGCTTGCAGAGCAAAGGAAAGGGAGAACCCACTTGAATGGGCACCAGGTGGGTGCTACAGTGTCCAGTGGAGCACCTCAGGAAGCGCTTCATCTAAGTACCTAGCCCCGCTCTTCCCCTGCTTCTAATGTTCCCCTACTGCTTCCCACCCCATCCTGCTGCCCATCATGACCTACGCTCATTCTTCAGGTACAGAGTGGCTTATTGGAAAGTGATGGAGAAAAAATATCAGGCCAAGTGGGCAGACAACACCAATAGGTACCTAGTCTTCCTGGCAGTCTGGGAGCTTGGCTCTCCTCCTCTGTCCACATACCTGGTTTCTTTGGGCAGAGGCCACTTGTCCCTGAAGTGGCCCAAGGTTCTGTGCCTTCCTGGAGAGGCACTTGAGAAAAGGAGAGGGGTAAGAACAGTGGCGGCCAAATACTACCACTTACCCTTGCTCCATGCCCTTTACAGATGTTTCATATCTCACCTGGTGTGTGCTGTTCACCCCAAGAGCACTCACCCACCCACAGAGATAGAGCAAGCCATACCCAAGAGCCCTACTTTTGAGTGAGTGTGTCACCAACTCCAATAGGATCCTCCTGAAAATCACCTGTTTCACTGAGGCTCTGGAGTCTGCTTGGGTCCACAAAGCCAAACCATTGCTGTTGAAGGGGCTCAGAACACGTATCCCCCCACAATGTGCCACTTTGGTTCATGAATTATTTTGAGCTAATGGCAATCCAAACCCTACAAGCTCACAAGAAACTTTTACCTGTCCCTTAATTTAAATTAGAGGCCTTGCCCATAATAAGAGTTTTCGCCAGAAAGAACTTCTTATGTCACATCTATAGGGCAGAACAAGGTTCTAATTACTGACTGTGTGTTCATCTCATCCTGAGAATGACCTTCCTCCTCTGTTAAGTCCCAAGGTGGCTTACCGAATACTTTGCTCAGAATGCCAGATATACCTCACTTATTCTTCTGTCAAATAAGTATGTGGAGTCTCTGAGTCTGTCATGCATGGGGAGTTCCCATACCCACATAATTAAATTTGGTTATATTTTTCTTGTTAATCTGTCTCATGTCAATTTGATTATGAGACCACCTGAAAGAACCTTGGAGGATAGAGAAAAGTTTCTTTCTCCCAACACTGTGGGACTGGAGACTTTCCAGAGGCACCAATTGCTCTGTAGCCATGATGAGTTCCCAGCCTTAAATGTCACCATATGAGGAGACAAGCTGACATGAACCAAAGACAGAACCTTAGGCCTTCCTTGAATTCTCTGCCTGAATAGATATGGAAGTTCAAATCCTTGGCAATTTAGCTTTTTGTTCTATGGAAGAATGGAGTGACACACTCAAACAAGGGAAGGTTTCTTCGGTGTGGCTTGCCATGCCTCTGTGGGTGAGTAAGCTGTCTTGGGGTGGCAAGTACACACCAGGTGAGATCTGAAATGTTTGTAAAGGACCCAGAGCCTGAGCAAGTGGTCCTATTAGAACACCAGTGCTCTCTGGCCTTCTTCATTTATCTCCACTGCTTGTCCAGGAAGCCACAGAACCTTGGGCTTCTTCAGGGAGCTGCGCCTCTGTCCAATGAATGTAACTTGGGAAGTTGTGACGCAGCTTGCAGGTCTGGGATTCCCAGAGGTAATAACCTGCTGACTCCAAGTGTCATCTGGGTGTCTTGCTGGCAGGCTTGGGCCTTGTTCAGACACAGCTATTTCTCTGTGCTCTAAAATCTGGAGTTGCAACTGTTTACACATAATGGACAAGTGTCAAAGTTGGATCTATTTTAACAAATTGCAAACCTCTCAATTTAGAACCTCTTTCAAATGGTGCTGCTAGTGCAGTGGTGTGCTCAAAACGTTGTACATGATAAATCAGGGATTGTGAGTTCAAATTTAAATGGGGCTGAATTATGCATAAACTGCTCAGTACTTCTACTTTCTTCATTACATTCTCCTGCTTTGGACCCAAAAGCATGGAGTAACCTTCTTATTCAAAGAGAGTTTGCAATTTAGAATTTTGGGTTGAAAAATGTCATTCTAGTACTCTCTCCTTAATATAATGAGGCATACTGATTTAGGTTGGTAATACTTGGCTCACAATTATTTTTTCTAATGTTTATGGTATAGAAAGTCAGGGTCATCAGTGCAAATGTAAACAAAATTATTTTCTTACCTTCAGAGGAATACATGAAATGGAGAAAAGAAACCAAATTATAATATGTAATTAAAAGGTTAAGTATAAGTAGCAAAATCATACTCAGAAGAACTCAGAAGAGCCAGCTGTTGCCAGGGTTAAAAGCTTGCTTAACACAGATGAAGAATTAAAAGAAGCTAGAAGAACATGTAATAAAAAGTGTGTTTTGGCACCCTATCTGAAGTCTTTTGATTGTCTGGGGTAATCACTTTTAGTAACTGTATTTGCTAGCTTATTAAAACTTAAGTGGAATATTTAAAGTGTTAAAAGAAAAGAAAAATCACATGAGGGCCTGGCCGGTGTGGCTCAGTTGATTAGAATGTCATCACATAACTAAAAGTTTGCAGGTTAGATCCTCTTTTTATGTATGTAAGATCCCTGGTCAACTGCTTTATGTTTCTTTCCCTCCCTCTCTTCCTTTCCCTTTCCTCTCTCCCTCCCTGTCTCTCTAAAAGCAATTAAAAAATATCCTCAGGTAGGGATTAAAAAACAAATCCAACCAGCCTAGAATTCTGTATCCAGCAAAGTCATCTTCAAAAGTGATAGTGAAATAAAGACATTCTCAGACAAACATAAGTTCAAGAAATCCACAGCACATAGAATTGTCCTCCAATAAATGGTAAAAGGAGTTCTCCAGAGAGGCCCTCTTTCTAGGTTAGAAACTCAGATCTGCATAATGAAAGAGTGTTAGAAAAAGAATAAATAAATATAACATCTATTATTTTTCCTCTTCTTAATTGCTCTAATGGATAGAGATTGCTTATAATAATAATAGCAGTAATAATTATAGCTTATGGTTAACAAAAATGAATGACAATGTTGTAATACACAGGATGGAGAAATTGGGAGTATTGTGATATAAGCAGTATCCTGTTATAAAGTGGTTTAGACACTTTTAAAAGTAGACAGAGATTAGTTGGAAATGTAAATTGTACACTCTAGGGCAACCACTAAATCTCTTTTTTAAAGAAGTAGGATTTATATGTCAATAAGAAAGAAAATGAAATCATAGAAAGGCTCAATTAAAATCAGAGGATACAGAAAGAGTGAAAGACAAAAAAATTTTAAAAAACACAGCAATATGTATAAAACAGTTACAAATATGGTATATATAAATGCAAACACAACAACAATTCATTTAATTGTGAATAGTCTAAAACCTAATTAAAAAATGGAGACTGTCAGAGTGATTTTAAAAATGTAATATCCAACCATATGAATGTCTGTAAGAAATTCATATTAAGTACAAAGACATAAAAAGCTTAAATAAATAAAATCTTTAAAAAAAAAAAAAAAAAAAAAAAAAAAAGCCCTGCTGGCTGGTGTAGCTTAGTGGATTGAGCGCGGGCTGGGAGCCAAAGTGTCCCAGGTTCGATTCCCAGCCAGGGTACATTCCTGGGTTGCAGGCCATAACCCCCAGCAACCGCACATTGATGTTTCTCTCTCTCTCTCTCTCTATCTCTATCTCCCTCCCTTCCCTCCCTAAAAATAAATAAATAAAATCTTTAAAAAAAAAAGACATAAAAAGCTAAAAAGTAAAGGGATAGAAAAAATATTCCATGCTAACACTGATCAAAAGAAAGATGGAATAGCTCTGCTAATTTTAAACAAAGCCAATTTCAGAGTAAGGAAAATTATACAGCTCTGAATTCTCCCTAATTTGCAGCTTGGATTTACATCATCTTAGAGACCCAGGGAACATCTAGCCGTAAATGTTTTTTAGGGTCCTTTTGGGTTGATAGTGCTCCAGGTACTTATGAAAAAGAAAAGATTAGCCCTGGCTGGCAGAGTGAGCGTGGGCTGCGAATCAAAGTGTTGCAGGTTTGATTCCCAGCCAGGGTACATGCCTGGGTTGCAGGCCATAACCCCCAGCAACCGCACATTGATGTTTCTCTCTCTCTCTCTATCTCTGTCCCTTCCTTCTCTAAAAATAAATAAACAAAATATTTTAAAAAATAAAAGATTATATTTAAAACATTATATTTAAAAGATTATATTTAAAACATTATATTGTTTGTATATAATATATATTTGTATGTATTATTATATTTGTATATGATATATAATAATTATATATGTAAAATAATTATATATAGATATGTAATATTCAGGATGACAGCTTCATCTCAACCTCAAAAATTCACTGCATACAATTTTGCAAAGCCTTTGAGCAGTGCACATTCAAAGATGACCAATTACACAAGGAAACAAAGTAACATGAGTAAGACTTAAACAACAGATAAAATAATATTGAGATCATCAGTTATAGATATTAAAACAACTATAATTACCACATTTAAAGAAATGGTAATTACCATGTTTAAAACCATATAATTACCATGTTTAAAAGATCAGCTGGAAAATATTTGCAAGAAATAAGAAATTACAAAATTTGGCCTGTTGATTCGGCCATGAGAATGCAAACTGGTATAACCACTAAGGAAAACAGTGTGGAGGATCCTCAAAATATTAAAAATAGAACTACCACATGATCCAGCAATTCTACTTCTGAGAATATATCCAAAGGAAACGAAAACACTGACTTGAAGAGATATCCACACCCCCCATGTTCACAAGCAGCATTATTTACAATAGCCAAGATACGGAAACAAACTAAGTGTCCATCAGCAAATAAATGGATAAAGAAGCTGTGGTATGTATATTCAACAGACTATTATTCAGCCCCCAAAAAGAGGAAATCCTGCCATTTTCAACAATATAGATGGACCTTGAGGGCATTATTCTAAGTGGGGTAAGTCAGAGAGAGACAGACAAGCACTGTATGATCTCACATGTGTGGAATTTAAAACAAAATCCAAACACATAGAAAAAGGGATCAGTTGCAGTTACTAAAGATGAGGTGTGGGGTAGAGGGAATAGGAGAAAAGTGGGCAAAAGGTATAAACTTTCACTTACAAAACAAGTTCTTATACATGTAATGTACAGCATTATGGCTATGAAAAAAGTTAACACTACTGCATAGTACATATGAAAATAGTTAAGAGAGCAAATCCTAAAAGTTCTACAAGAAAAAAAATTATTTTGCTTTCTCTTTTTACTGTGTCTACATGAGATAATGGATGCTACCTAAACTTACAGTAGTAATAATTTCACAATATATTTAAGTGAAACCATTAATAACTTAAACTTATATCTTAAGCTTACATAGTTATGTATATCAATAATATCTCAATAAAACTTGGAAAAATTCCTTTTGAAAAGGAATCAAATTGAACCTCTAAATTGAAAATTATAATTTATAATTGACTCAGTCAGTAGATTTAACAACTGACTAAACATAGCTGTAGAAAGAATGACTGGATTATGAGTAAGAGCATGTAATTCAGAATGTAACATAGAAAGACAAAAAGACAAAATATAGAAGAGAGGTTAAAAATAAAAGACAATTTGTGAAGCTCTAATATGTTTAATTTCAGTTTTATAAATGGAGAGGAGAAAAAGGACAAAAACAACAATTGAAAAGATAATGCCTGAGAATTTTCCAGAACTGAAGAAAGACAAAAATCTACAGATTTGAGAAATCCCAAACCCAAGAACCCAACACCTTAACCATTGGAAAAATATGGTATTTCCCAATAGGATCATTTATTCCCTTTTTGCACTTCTCTATTGAAATCTTCCCTGGATACATCTGATTGGTGGAACCTAGGTCACATGCCCACTCCCAGCTCCAGGTGGGAAAGCAACTTTTCTAGAACATAATATATGAATATGTGAAATTCCCAAATGTAAGGAAAATGTTTAAAAAAAGCTAAACCCACTCATATAACAAATACAAGCAGCAGGGGCTATTCAGGATGCCCCTATTTACACCTCTGCTGTTTTCTCTTCGTACATTTTTTCTTCAAGAGCACATAACTCTTAGCTCTAACTCAATGGATGATTGACATCAACATTTTCAACCAGTGTACTGCAAGAATTTTTAAAACATGCAATACCTGTCTGTAGTCAGGGGCAGTGACCTCTTTTCCCTTAGTTATTAAACAAACAAACAAAACAGCCAACACAACAATAGATGTTTATATGAATGCATCAAAATTACACCTAATTTTTTGTCAGATCAGAAAAAAAATTTTTTTTGGTTTGCCATTATGAGATGAAAAAGGTAAAAAATCAGAGCTAAGCTTGACCTATCTAATCTATGGAACTTTAGACAGACGAGTATTCTAGCTATTGTACAATTCCCATAAATTCCTCCCTCCTCACCTCAAATTCAGCCCATCTAAATCTTAGCACCCCTTTGCTCTTTCCAGATACCCATCTCCCCTTCAAGACTCTTCCCTGAAGCTATCATCCTGCTTCTTCAAGCTACATTTGAGAATTCTCCCCAACTGTCCTCTTTATTGTGTTATTTCCCCTTTATTAATATTTAACTTCAACAGAATCTGTCCCGTATCTCTTTCATTCATTTTTCCCCTTTTGAATGTATAAATGCTACTCTTTTGAAGCTTTATTTTGGAGCATTTGCACCATGGCCAATATCTGGTGTTCCCTTGACACTAGTTTCTCTGTCCTTCAATTCATACTGCATATCCATGCCTAATGGATATGCAAAAGGCAAAACTTCATTCTGGAAATATCTTTGTCTCCTACTAACCTGTCTTCTTACCATCTCTCACTTTCAGGAAGGCAGTGCGCTGCCTTGGTCCTTTAAGCACCTCCATGAGTCGTTCGACTTTCCTCCCAACTTTTCTACCACAAATCACTCTACCCCCAAATTTGGGCCTTAATTTCCCTTCAGAGTGCTGCTCAAGCCCATTCCCTCCAGAAGGCCTGTATCTGTGCTTACTACAAGTTTGTGAACCTTGGCAGTCTCCACTGCCTCCTTACACCTTCACAGCTACCTTTTATTATTCTCTTTCATGAAAACTAAGGTTCATTTATTCCATAAAACTATAGCAGTGACTTCAAGGTAAAGACCATATCTGGGTGCCTTGTTCCTAGTGCAGAGCCTATTGCAAACTTGGAATTAAGTGTTTGTTGAATAAAGAAATGACTTAAATAGTGAGTTAATGAATGCCTGCTCTGGCGCTGAGACTTGAGTTGTTACCAAGGGTCCCTACATCTAAGGAACTTAAGGCGGGCGGTTGCAAGTCGGTGGACGTCTTGAGTCAAGTAGAAAACTGAGTGTAGATACCCAAGTTTAAGCTAAGAGACCCACGGTAGGCAACTTCTCCTCTCTGTAGGATTTCCCTTCTTAATTTTGACAATCTGTAGCTGGGGGGGGGGGGGGGGGGGGGGCGGGGGGCGGGGAGGGGGAGAAAAAAAAAGAAGAAGAAGCTTTCACTGTGTTAGATTGTGTTGGGTAGGGCATATTTTTCTCGCCTTAAAACAGTGGCTGTCTCTGTCACTGATCTCCCTATTGCGCTATTCCCAAAAAACCTGCAAACTGAATTTCAGTGTTTAGGAAACACTGAAACAACATTCAGATTTCGTTTGCTTCCAACACTCAGATATTTTAATAAAGACGCAACATAAAATTCTTCCTTCACTACCAAGAACAAAACGCTTCAAGTGTGAGGCCCTATAGCTCAGGGGTTAGAGCACTGGTCTTGTAAACCAGGGGTCGCGAGTTCAAATCTCGCTGGGGCCTTGAAGGTGTTTACTACTGTTTTTAATTCTTCTCACTACCACCCTTTCTTCGATTAACTTTAACCCACCCGGATATTCCCCTCTGGGTCCTGTTGGTGCCGTCCAGACCTCCGGAATAAACACCGCCGAACACAGCCGCTTCCTTTCTGGTTCCTGTGCCAGTGCGCAAGTACTGTTTGCTCCTTGGGTTGTGGCGCAGTGCAGTATAAGCCGCGTGAGGCTCGCGGCCAGAGGGTAGGGCCCAGCCGGGATGAGGACGGTGGAGAAAGACAATGGGATCGAACCCTCGGCAACCGACGTGGGCAGGTTTTCGAACCTAGAACCAGGTCCTCCTTGCCGGCGTCGGCCTTCCGGGTTACGCAGTTCAGCAGAGTTTCCTGTTTCGGTGGATTTTTCGAACTCTTCAGTATCTCAGTGAGGGGGATTCAGGTGGAGACTTTGCTGACCATGTTATTAACTCAAAGAGATAGTGGATTCCTCTTTGGAAAACCTTGAAATAGATTCACCATAAGGCAGTTCTCACAGAAACACTAGGCTTACCCGTATATTTTGTATTCCACACCCTCTCCGTCCCCCAGTCTGCAAACGAGTAAGCTTAAAAGAGCTGCGGCTGGCCTGCGCCCGCACGCCTGGGTTCCGAGGCGAGGGCAGGAAGAGAGGAAATGAGACCCGTGCCCCTCTCCCTGCCTCGGAGTAGCGCAGCGCGGTAAGAATGTTTCCCACCGCTTCAGTCCCTAGTTCCCCAAACGTCAAATGGCCGCTCCCACTCTAGGCACACACCATGTCAAGGAAGCCCCGGCCCCGCACACTCTGTGGAAACAACAGCACCCACCCGCCCCGCGAGCAGGTCTCCCCTTCCTAAGACCCGTGCAACCTCGGGGTGCATGGGTTCTGGCAGCGCCTGTGAAGAGCACTGGTTGGCCCTGCTTGGAAATCCCTCGGTGAAGCAGGAGAATCCAGCTCTAGAAGGGTTGTTCCCAAAACTGTCAATGCAGGAAATTCTCACAAGATAGTTACTCCACGGTATCCACCAGTGGGTAAGCAAGGAGTCGCGTTGCACTCGTCTCTATTTATCTCTGTCCTAAAGAGGGAATTGTAGGAAGGGTATATTTGCGCTCCCTTCGATAGCTCAGCTGGTAGAGCGGAGGACTGTAGTGGTTCCCTTGCCAGTCATCCTTAGGTCGCTGGTTCGATTCCGGCTCGAAGGAGAAGCTGCTATTTTGGGCTGGCGGCTCCTCAGTTTCTTCAGCCCTTTACCCTCCGAAGCAGCTTTCTGCAGTGTGTAGACCTTAGCCCTGTCTTAAGAAACACAGCTCACTTGCTGGTCGTTCAGTTTCAGGTATCACGTCTTGAAAAATGGATCTTATCTGGTATGCTTGGTAAACATAGGGAATATGCAGTAACTCACAATTCAACGGATCAGCTGGAAAGATTCTCAGATATCTTCTTTAAGATATGCCTTCTTTTCGCTTCTGGTTGATCCTAGGTTGCTGCCTCAGGACCAGATGTCGGAGGCCCAAGACCACTAGATGGTATAGAATATTTCACAAATGTGTGTATGTGCACTGCTACCTTCAGGGCATTAATTTGCAGAACAAACCCCTTGACTGTGACCTGCAGCCCGAGTGTGTGACCCCATTATACACACACATCCATGAAGAGAGACTTTTCATTTATTTAGCCGTTTATATATTTTTATCATTACGTGAAACGATTTTGAGCCGCAGCAGGAAGGAGTACTAGGATTTGACGTGAATATGGATGAGACTGAAAGATAATTCCAGAGCGAGAAAACCATTTGAGCAAAAGTGGGGAAAACTTAACTCTCATTCAGGAAAACTGCGGAAGGGTCTGGAATAGTGCACACCAGACTGGTGCACCACCAAACCAGCTCCCGCTCCAGCTCCGGTGTGGGGCTCAGGACCACGTTTGTCCTGGGGCTCAGGACCGTACAGCCAATGCAAACAAATTCTGCTCGGCCCTCAGGCTCCAACCCGTTTTCCTCCGGACTCGAGCTCGCGGCTAGACCTGTGCCTGAGGGGCTCGGTGGAACCCAAATGTTGCCTGAATCTGAAAGGCTGCCTCTCCTCACCACATCTGGAATCTGGAAAGGTCCTGGATGTGGATCGGAGAGAATAAACGAGGACAGGGCTAGAGTTAGACGTGAGACTTCATAACGATGAAAATAAAAATTAAAGAAGGCAAAAAAAAATTGACAGTCACAACAAGGGGGGAAAAAAACACTGGAGTTGCCTGGTGGAAAGACGAAATTCAGAGGAAATAGATGCAAAGTAACTGCCGTTGTGGCTCGTTGGTCTAGGGGTATGATTCTCGCTTTGGGTGCGAGAGGTCCCGGGTTCAAATCCCGGACGAGCCCAAGCTTTTTAATTAAATTGTTTTTTTCTCTTTCAGGAACTACCGAAAAAACTTCGGTTTCACACAGGTTTTCTCCTGTTCCAAAATGTTCTGCAACACGAGGCAGATGGGAGATGACCTGTGAGAGACCAAATTGCCTGGCTTCCTGGACTGTAGGGACCCCCTCGCTCCCGGGAGCACTGGCCAGTGTCCTACGAAGCTTCCGGAGCTGGGGCGGATGTCCCACGTTCTGGGGTCGGAGCAGGCAGAGCCTTCATTGGGGTTGGGTCTCGAACTTAGACCGCCAAGGTCTCTCCTGGGCGGGGCGACTCAGGGACGCTGGCGCTAGCCTGGCGCTGGGGCTGGGGCTGCCCGGGCTCCAGCTCAAGAGGCGGTCCCGGCAGTGAGGGGCCTCCTCCGAGAAGCAGGGCGCGGTCCCAGCTAACGTAGGGCTCACCCGCTGACTCTCCCCTCCTCGCTGCACCCACATCCCATCGGTGTACACACACGGACGTTGACCCCACGCAGATCCAAAGCAGGAGTCAAAACAACATCTTTGCGTTTTCCACCACCTCCCCACCATCATACAAAGGACAAAGAAGCAGGTGAGAAAAAAAAAAAAACAACCCAAAAACTTCTCTTTCCACTGTTTTGCACTTTTCTGCAACTTTGTTTCAAGGTCCAGATGGGTTCATACTTCTATTGCTTCTCCTCCTCCATGTCGGTAACTTTACCAGGGGCACTTTGGCAGTGGAGGCCCTTCTTAGCAGAGGCAGTGTGGGTCTCTTTCCGGAGAAGTCTGCGGAACTGGACTAGAGGGACTGAGGAATGGGAAGAAAGGTAAAAATGTACTCAAGTTAGCGATTCTACATTCCCATCCATGTTTACTTCCCGCACCTCGGCAGAGATAACAACACAAATGCCTATTGCCTAGAACGTAGAATTCGAGGGGACCACTGCGTGGGCGAAACCAACCGAGGTCCAGGGAGGCCCATACTTGCTCAAACTAAAGACTCTTTGCTTAGTACTCAGGCTGATTGCCACATTTATGAAGCTGGCCTTCTTCAGTTTTTCCAAGTGGAAATGACATTTGGGAACTGGTGTTTTCATTTTCTGTTCAGTCACCTCTGTCTCATCATCCTTAACTCACCCACAACCCATCCACAGCCAGTGCTGTGAAATGCTTGGAGACATTGACAGCAGCCTTTTCTTTAAGCGTTCTTAATGGAGCATTGGAATCCTCAGCTTTCTTACTCTGAGACAACACATAAAATGATAACAGCATATGGGCATAACAGGGCATCTTTGTTTCCGAAGGACAGCAAACACAGTTTCAGCACCATTGTAGGGACTAGGAAAATCTTAAATTAGCAAAGACCCTCCCTTTGTGTCTTTAATAACCTTATATTCAAGTTATAAATGTCATCACTAGAAACCCAAGCAGTGTAATTATCTGAACGCCAGCAGGTGGCCAACTTCTGGGAAGCAGTCTCAGGTATTCAAAGAGCTATTGACTACACAACTACTAACTAATTAGTGCAGAATTATAATTGTGTTACACTTTATTTCAAGTAACTTTTTTTACAGATAAAGGAAGAATAAGTATTTTTGGAATTTATGGAAATATTCAAAGTAGGTTTCCTTTAAATAGCAACTTTCACAGGCACCTTTAAAATTAACTTTTATTTTCTAGAAATTACTAGTATAAAATATGAAAGCTGTGTGGTGCATTGGAAAGCGTCTAGTCCTAATGCATCTAGTCCTAGTAATACTAGATGTTCCTTGGGCCATACATGTTCTCTTCCTCTGTTCCTCAGTTTCCTTATCTATAAAATGAGGGGTTAACAGATGGTCTCTAAGGTCCCTCTCCCTCTGTTTTTTTTTATACCCTCCCAAGGACATGCTCATTGATTTTTAGATGGAGTGGAAAGGGAGGTAGAGAGGGAGAGAAACATAAGTTGGTTGCCTCTGGCTTGCACCTGGTGTCAGGGCTCACACCCAGGCATGTGCTCTAACTGGAATTGAACATGCAACCCTTTGGTTTACAGGACCATGTTCCAACCAACTGAGTCACGCCAGCCAGCACTGTTCTTTATTCTATAACAGCATGGAGTGGCCAGGTATTGTATCCCAATTCATTAAAAAGAAAAGGTACTCCAGTAATGAGAAGAACTATCATTTGGCAAAGAGGAGAGGAAAATCCATTCCAGGAAAAGAGAAATGTCTCTAACTCTTGTCGAAAGTGCAGATGTCAGGTATGGGCAGGCAAAGGTAAAAGGCTTGTCAAGTTATTGTTGGAAGCATTTAGCAGTGTGATTCATAAAGTAGATGGCTAAGAAAGTTGACCAAAGCAGACTGGCAAAAACCCTCTTTAGGAGAGTTTGTTATACTGTAGTTGAGCAAAAAGCAATCTCTCTAAACAGTTATTCTCAGAAGAACACTTCAAAACATCTGGGAAAGAGAGAGTGGGCACAAAGCCCAGAGCTTGTTGAAAAGGGAATGATTAATTTTTGTTCTATTTGGAAATAGAGCCATGTCAACAGAACTTTGTCCTCATTCTCCCTCTATAAATACTGTTTCCTCTTCCTGGAAGGGGAAGCATGATCCTTCTTTTCACATGAACTACATCCTCTTTTAACCATTACTTCGGTTACTAAATAAGTTTCATGCTTATAGACCAAAACTAGTTAAGAGTTATAAAGAAATTTAGAGATTAACCCCTTCCCTCCATCACTCTATTTTATAATTAGTCTTAAGGACAGAATGAAACATATGTACTCTGTATAAAGGGGGACAGTACACCAGTAGAGTCCTTAGAAGGAGAACCCAAGTGTTCCGTGTCTATGTTCAGGGAAACATTAGCTTGTAGAAAGGACATAGAAAAACATTTCGGAAAAGGGGGAATAACTTTCAAGTTCAAGCTGTCAGAACATTTTTTAAGTATATGAGTATATTTTTCATTGGCAATTGCTTCACTGCTACTAAAATTACTGACAAATTATAATGTTCATTAATCATAGACTATAAGTTTTTGTTGTATTTTGAAACACAAAAGAGTAAGCACTGAGATGCATTTTAATAAAATTGTAAAACTTTTTCCTCCCAAACTTTATTTTCTGTTTCATCATAACCTCATTGTGCCAAGCTGAAAACAAAAACAATTAGAAGGAAAACAACCGTTCGCTATTCTCCTGATACTGCATTGTCAACTTGTGACAATTTGTAGGCGGGTTTTGGATTTTCCCAAGGTTGTTAAGTGAAACCACAGAGGCAGAGAAGGGACCTGTCTGTGTTCAGAGACTGGAGGCTGTTCCCCAGCATCACTGTGTAACTCTAAAATCAGAGGCTGATCTGTTTGTGTGAGTTGGTGCTTGAACTGGTGTTTCAGGCCTTGGAACTGTGTGTGTGTGTGTGTGTGTGCACGCTGTTGGAGTGGAGTACCTTATCCCTGTTGTTAAGGCAATTTATCAGAGGAGGATCAGGTTGAGCAAGTTGTTTTGATCCCCAAAGTCTGCGGGTGTTGACCGCTGATTCAGTCTTCCTGGACTGCTAAGACAATCAGGGTGTTGCAATGGGCCTGGCAGCTATTTTCCCAAACAATGACTAATGGACAACTTTTTAGAACTCACCAATTCAGTGTCCATTTAAAAAGTGCTATGTGATTAATTTATAATGGGTACCACTCTCAAATAGCTTGTCTGCCCACAAAAGGAAATTGAGCATTTGGGCACCCTGTTAGATGTCAGTAGAGGCTCCACTCTATGGACCCCATGTCCTATTTCTTCTCTTTGCTCTTAAAAAACATTGAACTTTGGTGCTTGGCAGAACAAATGTACTGGCCAGAGACGTGCCTGTTCCTTTCCTTTCCAGAGGCTTCACTGACCCTGATGCATCAGCTACTGAGGGAGAGGCAGTTTATGGCAGTTTGCTTGGTCCTCTTCTCACTATCCCCAACATTTTTCCCTTTAGCTCAGGATTTGGCTGGGGATACAAGGAAGAAGGGAGAGGATGGGGGAGGGGAGGAATGAAGCTCAGGCAGGACAGTGTCTGTCCCAACACACCTGAAAAGCAGGTGAAGTTTCTTTTTTGAGGAGTTGTCCATGCTGCCCATTGTCACCAGAAAGGGACTGGGACTGGGCCGAGGTAGGCCTGCCCTGTCACAGTCTGGGATGTGTGGACTCTTGACTTTGTGCAGGAAAAACTTCAAGATATGAGTCCGGGTGATTTTGAGAGTATGTTCATTAAAGTTTGGAACAGTGAGACAAAGGAAGGGCTTACAATAGAAGCAGCAAAATCACAGGAACAGAAGTGAGCCAAGGCAGGGCTGCCTTGCCTAACTGCAAAGTTAGGCAAGAGAAGAGCCCTCAGAGCTTAGGAGAAAGTAAAATTTCATGCTTGAGGAAAGGGAGGCGGGATGTGCTCAAACAGGATTGTGTACTGGATCCTTTGTCTTGACTGCTTTATCTGTTTTCTGGAGGCTGGAATTTTAGGGGAGGTATCAATCAGAATATTCATCAGCTTTTTAGGTGTGTCTTTTAACATGCTGATGTATCATAATAGTGGGACATATAGTGGGGTTTGGGATCATTTTCTGATCAGCTTTATCTTGGATTTATCTAGCTTTAGTTGGGATTTTTTTGTTATTTATTTTCCTGACTTTATCCATTCGTGGCTTTGGCTGACACTAATGGCATTAATTAGATCTCTGCCATCTATCTCCCTAAATAGGGTGATTGCTACTCACTGTCTGGTTGGGAGGAGAAATGTAAACCATCTGCTCCTAAGTAACCTTGGTTAGGAAAGTCTTGTGATTTATTAGCTTGCTGTTAATTGCTCGGCCATTTGTTTAACTATTTTGTCTCCATTTCCCTCATTCCACTTGACAGGGAATTTTTACTAACCTACCTCACCCACTTTTTTTCCACCTTAAATCCTCAGGCCCTTCCAGTTACCACAAAAACTGTTCTTAAGGTAGGCTCTAGAACACATGCCTGAGCATGTGCAAGTCACTGACAGCTGTTTAAAGAGTTAATCTCTCCTAGGAAAGATTGAATTGGGATGGGGACCAACACCTCAGAAATGAAGGTATCTCAGTGGGTTTTAAGGATTTAACAGTAAGCTAGAAGCAGAGGTTTTCTTGGACCCTTGGAAGGCTTCTACTCTACCTGATTTTATTGGTAACTATTACCAAACCCTGTCATGTTGGTGAATCTTAAAGAGAAGTCAGGAGAGTTTTCAAGGTTGGATCTCCAAAGTGAGGTCAGAGAATGCACTGCTAGACCATGAGGGGTAAGAAAAAAACTTGGGGCCTACGTATCAGTCACTGTTTTAGAAACTAAGACTGTAGAAATGAATAATGAGAAGATAATGATTCTTCTCTCAAAGGGTTCTATCTAATAGAGAGACAATGAGATCAATTGACATCAAAGGAGTCATGGGTATCAGTGTTGCAATGGTGGCGCAGATAATCCATTTTGCTATGATGAACAGAAGATTGAATGCTCAGGGTTAGTCTCTTGTGAACAGCTGAGGATGAAAGGAAGGAGAAGCCCAGGAAATATAGCAAAAATATTTCTCAAGTCAGTAGCTGGGAGGTTGAGGTCAGGGGCAGTGGGTACTAGTAGCTGTCACCTAACCTTCTTTAGATGTGCTTTACTGGTTCTGTGAAATCTGTGGAATAACCTACTTATTGGCATGGCATCCTTTCATGAACTAAATTATGTGGGTAATTAGAAGGTACAAAGGAACAGCATCCTTCTGGGAGACCCCATGTACTCCGCAGGCTTCTTCCAAGGCAGTTCTTGGAGCTGGCCCATAGATCAGAAACAACATCTTCTGGATCCAGATCATTATATGTGAACAATGAAACCTCAGTCCTGTCATGAGCAAGAGTGAGAACCACAGACATCAGGAAAAGGGTGGTTTTGGGACAAAGGGCCATACTTGTCAGTATCAAACTTTGCCTCCCAGTGGGTTAATATTTGACACAGTCATGCCCAGGGAAAAGGTGAATGACTTTCTTTGTTTGTCCAAGAGCGGTGTCCTTGGTTTCCATACTTCTGCCAGGACTGGGGATTTTTGGAAGTAGTCTCCCCACCCAGTTTATTTGATCACTATATAATCAGAACCAGAGGGAGCCTTTGGCTTTACAGAGCAGCAACCCATCTCCAGGAGCAGACAATTGGAAGCCATCCCAGAAGCCATCTTCAGTTGGAGGGAAACTTCCAGATTTTTGTAAGATTCTTAGCCCTGGGCAATATGTTGCTCTATTTGTTTTTATATATAGATATACTATTTCTAGCCATCTGTCCATTTTAGTGAAAATATTTACCCCCCTTTAAAGCTTCTGGGCCCAAGCTGATGGATTAAGGGAAAAACTAGTCAGATTCTAAAGTTTACAACGAAAACAAATTTCTTTTGGAATAGCCTATATGTGGATGAAGGGAAATTAGTTAGACTGGGAGCAAGTGGAGGTTGAGGAGGGATTCTTGAATTGCAATAAAGTCCCCAAAGACCTGGGGAAGTAATTTGCTGAAGGGCACCTGGATGCCCCCTTGCCCATCCTCCCACCCCCCGACACAGGAATGAAATGTGGTGGAGAGAGAAAAGAAACCGAAAGTATGCTTTTAGCTGTTTTCTTGTAACCTTCACTACTAATTTTTTTTTCTTAAAAAACATTTTGATTGCTCTTTAAGAGCCAAGTGGAACACATTCCAAGATCAAATGAAGGTACTCTGGCAGAAAGAAGAAAAAGAGATAAAGGGAAGAATATGTATTGTGTGTTATTCTTTTGATTTGGGGGGGTATTGCCCTCTAATACATAAAAGTGTGAAGCTACATTTATGAAAATTATAACCATAATTACTAACCATAAACTATCAAGTTAACTCCCTGGCACGTAAAGTTGAATGGATCTCTTGAACACAAAACATTGCCTGTGGAAAGAGGAAGGGAGTGTTAATGCTTGCGAAGACTAAAGGATTGGTTTGAGGCAAGTGATAAAGTTTGTCTAACGATGAGTTGGGACAGATTTCCCTGACAAAAAGCTGACTGACAGTTATGTGCTTAAATAATGAAAGACGTGTGTAAATGAGTTTGACCACCAGATGTGACGCTCTGCACCCTTGGCCTAGACAGATTCACTACCACACCACAGATTATCTGCGTCATACTTGTTTTCTCCCAAATTCACTTTAGCTTTTTTTGGGACATATAGGATTGAATATATGAGTAAGGAAGTTGTGAGTTGAGGAGGTATTAAATACTGGTGGCCATGGTGTGTACTGGTTGGAATTTGATTTCCGGATGTCTTGGGGGAGTTAATATTACAATAAGCCTGAACAAAATTTAGCTGAGTTTTAACAGAATGAATGTGCAAATTCTGCAGATTAAAAACAAAGATTCTCCTTTACCTCTCCAGACTGGGATGTGAGACCTTCAATCTCCAACCAGCAAGTGGCTTTGTAGGATGTGAAACCCCTGTGTAGCATCAGTCCAGTACCTTACCTAGAGCTGGTCTGTGGGTTTGGCTATTACGCTGAGCTTTAAGAAATGATACATCTCAGTGAGATTGGGTCATGGGTCTTATCATCTATTTCTTTCACCTGGTGCCTTCTGCCACCAACTAAACTTATACAAAGTTGTCTTTTTAATTCCACTCAACTCTTGCTAGTAAAACAAGAAAAGATTCTCCTATGCTTAATGAGGACCATGGCATTTCAGATATTAGAATTAGCAACTCTCTCATTTTACAGATGAACAGACTTAAGCCTGGAGAGGAAAATGAAGTCAATCACTTAAAAAATATATTGAAGGTCTACTGTGAGGCAGGCACTGTGATTCAAAGTGAGTAATATGGGCTCTGCCTTCCTGTAACTTATCAGTAAGAAACACTGACAAGTGAACAGATAATTGTTTGCCAAGAGCACATGGATAAAGGCTTGGAAATGGCACCCATGAAAACTGACAACAGGTGTATCGTGTGTGTGTGTGTGTGTGTGTGTGTGTGTGTGAGATATCCTTGTAGGCAGATCCTGAGCTTTGTGACTTTTGCTTTGACACTTGTATCTAGTGGGGTGTCATTGGTTTTAAGATGTAAAGCAAAGAGTGTTTGGACAGAAAACTCTAGACATGCCTGCCAGCTCAGACCCCCTTCTGTGACAATATCCCCACAACCTGTACAGCACTGGCACCTCTTACCAAGGACCCAGGGTCTCCTCAACAGCATGAAAGACATTAGCGACATTTCTATCCACCACTGCCACCTAGTGACCCTTTTGGCTACTACCACCTCTGGTTCTACTTCCTGATTTTTTTTTTTTAAGATTTTATTTATTAATTTTTAGAGAGGGAAGGGGGAGAGAAAGAGAGAGAGAGAAACATCAATGTGCGGTTGCTGGGGGCTGTGACTTGCAACCCAAGCATGTGCCCTGACTGGGAATCGAATGTGTGACACTTTGGTTCACAGCCTGCGCTCAATCCACTGAGCTACGCCAGCCAGGCTGATTTTTAAAAAATATATATTTTATTGATTATGCTATTACAGTTGTCCCATTCTACTTCCTGATTTTGAATCTGGGATTCTGGCCCAAGGCAGAGAGGTGTTGACTCTCTGACCTCGAAAGTCCTGTTTATTCCATCTTGGGACCCTGCGATTTTACAATTACTTTTGACATTAGAAGGCAATATTTGTCCATCACAGAGCAAGAGACTGAATTGAACCCAAGTCAATAAACCTTTGATGAGGTCTTCCGAACAACTAGAAAGAGAAAACACATCCAAAAGACTAAAAAGCACAATGTAAATGTAAAGAGCTTGGCAAATGGGGAGCACAGCAGGTCAGCAGCTGTGTTGACACAGTGGCCATGTATGAATACTTGTTATTCTTTTAGTGGTGGCTCTTCCCTCTGTGGTCATGTTCCACTTTCTTGCTAAACTCCCAGGAACATGTTTTCACCTGATTCTATTATAAATTAAAATTTGAGTTCCTAATAGAATTTTTTCAGCTGCTATTTATTTTACTATCATGGAATAACCAACCATTTTCTTAGTGTGTAATTCCATATTCTTCAGCAATGTGGCAAATTTGTCTATAATTATTATGAAACAGACAAGGTATATTAGTGCCAGATGATGATGAGAAAGAGTGCTCACTTTGCTCATTCTGTCATGTGCCTTCCCATGTAACCATCAGAACCCTGGATTTACTGGTCTTCCTACACTCACAGTCATACCCCTGGGGTTGTTAAGTAACACTACAGGCTTAGTGCTGGAACCTGTGGCATCTTTAAGTGCTATAAAAACATTTGACATGAAAATAACACTTATTGATCTACACACAAGAAAAGCACAAAGTAAGAATTAATAATTAATTTAATGTTTATGAGAACATACCATTTGTTTCTAAATTTACGATGTATATGAATTGCGTTATGCTTAGGCATAACTTGAAGGACAAATTTTTCTCCCATTGTAAGAATTTCTCAATATGTGTGATGACTACTAAAAACCATCGATAATCAAAAAGAAAATGAGTCATTCATAGACAAAAAATTTGAAAAACAAAATTATAAAATTCAGTTATCAAACTTTTAAATTTATAGTGAAAAGTCATTTTTATTATTAGATGTGGGAACATTCACACATACTTGATATAATGTAAGGTAGCACTATGATGGTTTGTAAAGGCTCTGAATATTCTTTAAAATTTTCTCCAAAGAACTAAAAGTATAGTCAGAAACTACTTACTACAAACACCAAATATTTTTTCATTCTTAAATCTTCAAATTTCTTAAGTCATAAAGTTTTCAAGTTCATAAGACATTTGTTTTCTATTTTGTTATAATCTATACTTGTTTAATTCTATAATATTTTAATAACCTATCATTGCATGTGTTTGAACATTTGTGACACATTACCCCTAGGAAGTGTGAGGTATACACTTCAGACTGAAAGCCCTTAAGAGATGATGGCAGCAATTCTCTTCTCTTCCTAATTCCTCTTTTGAGGAAAATGTTAAGAAATCATAACAGAAAATTATAAAGGCTTTGACCTGAAGAAAAGTTCTAAGGAGGTTGTATTATTTGTTTTTTTTTATCACATAGTAACATCATTTGCCTGTTGTGTAACAGTCTGTGTATATTTTCAGGGAAAACTAGGAAATATTCTCTAAAAATAATCCCAATTGTTCCCAAGGTGAGCAGTTCCTAAGAATAAGCTTGAATTCCTCTTCCTCCAGTCACCTGTAAAAGCTGACCCCATACCCACTTCCAAGCATTACATTGATTCTTTTATGCTCCTCTCAGTTTTTTTTTAAATGGTATATAATAATTGCACATTTGGCCACAAGCCACCGAATTCTTTAGGAATTAGGTCTGTCTCCCTTCTCCTCAGGGTTAAGTAACGACTGCTCTCCTCTTAGCCAGTTGACTTACTGACTTGAATACCTGGAATCCTGTCTTCAACAATCCTTAGATTGACCCTTCCCTGGGCTCAGGTTTCCCTGAAAGTCCCTCTTTTTCATAACTCTCACCTCCTACTGTTTTGTCTCAGTGAACTAGAGTGCCTATACCTTCCCCATGGATGCTACATCTCCTTTTAGGGAGGAGGCATTAGGGTGTATTTTAATAGGCTATGTGTTCCAGGATCTAACAGTGTCTGGTACCCAGTAGGGAGGGGCTTATGTAATGTTTGTTATTAAATTAATTAATAACTGAATTAAAGAGTGTGAATGGATATTGTGATGCTATAACTAATGGAAGGGTAAGTACTCAGTGAATCTAAGCAATAAGACTGAATGTTTGGGGCTGGAGCTGTGTTCTGGAAACTTAGATTGCTTTTCCAAAGGAATGGATTGACAAGAAAGATGAGATTAATGAAGAAGAGAAAAGATATAATTAGGTAACTGGGGATACCTGACTCATAATGCCCTGTCAGAGAGAAAAGTCCTTGTCCTTTTAGCCTAATTTGCCCTACCATACCTCCTTTGCCCTCGGCAGGCACCTTTGTCAGAAGAAATGATGATGGGCCTGGGTCCCCTGTTGTTGGTCTTCATGCTGGGCCTGAGTCTGACCACATCTACCCTGGCTCAGAATGACTACAGGTACAGACACTTCCTGACCCAGCACTATGATTCCAAACCAAATGGCCGGGATGACAGATACTGCAACTTCATGATGGCGAAACGAGGCCTGACTTCACCCTGCAAAGACACCAACACCTTTATTCATGGCACCAAGACAAATATCAAGGCCATCTGTGATGATAAGAATGGGGTGCCTTACGGAGAAACTTTCAGACAAAGCAAGTCTTCTTTCCAGATCACCACTTGCAAGCATATAGGACAGTCCTCCCAGCCTCCCTGCCGTTACAGAGCCAATAAAGGGTCCAGAGTCATTGTTGTTGCCTGTGAACATGGCTTTCCTGTCCACTTCGATGAGTCCTTTATCCGTCCATAAGAAACAGGCCACTGGCCAGAGTGGGCTCTGCTCTCCATTCCTTGCATTTCTCCTACACACTGCAGAACAGTAGCAGCAACATTCATTGCAGGGGGCCCAGGAAATGAACTGCCTGGATCTTTTGTTTTCAGTTTTACAATATGTTAATAAATTAAAATGTCTCTGAAATCAGTAAGAATCAAAACCTCACCAATTCTTGGCCTGTTGATTTTCCCCCATTTTCTCAATGCCCCCCCTGAGAGGATTGGATGAAATACAAGTGCGTTTTTTCCCTTCTCAGTCATTAGAGAGGTAGACTTTACCTTTCTGTGAATGTAAGGTTGTTAAATACAATTTATAGAGAGAGCTAGGAAAATTCCAGTGCTTGTGGTTGCTAAGCAGAATTTTCAGGAGGGGCAAATTGTTTTTTGCTGTCAAATAAGCCAATATTACTTTTACAAATGTTAAACTTTGAAGAGTAGAGTTTAAGACTGAATACCAACAAATTAGTTAATCTTTCTGCCTCTCTTTCTCTCACTGTCTCTCACACACACACACACACACACACACACACACAATCCTGCATGAATACCAACATTTATTCCTGATAGCTACCTCTTGTCTTAGGCAGGAGGTTATTTTGAGTTGCTTTGAATAGATTGCTCCCAGGGTATTCTCATGGTTACTTTATATAAAGATAAAACATTTATTACATTATTTTCTTTTTAATCTTTTACTTTATCCACTGGTGTCTGGCAACTATGAGGTCTCTGGGAATTTATGGAAAGATTCCAAGCTTATCCCTTATTCTTATTCAACTACATTTGTTTTCAAGTAAATACAAACTTAGGTAAGCAGACACTCTCCTTTTGAAATATACTAATCAATTCACAGATTTAGTGGTAACTTCTTGTTACCTAATTTCTATCAACAAATGCCAGGATATTTTATTTGGAAAGTACTTGTTAATAAATTACAATTATAAATCACTAGTTTTGCCGTCCTGTGAATCTATGACTATAGTGGTCACAGTATTCCCTATGGTGGCCTCTCCTGCTGTCTACACTGCCCTGAAATGGGCCAAAAGCCCTGCCTCCTCAATAACCAGGTTATAGCCCTGGCTGGTGTGGCTCAGTTGCTCAGAGCATTGTCCTGTACCTGAAAGGTTGCGGGTTCTATTCCTTGCCAGGGCACATACCTAGGTTGTGGGTTTTGTCCCCGCTCCAAGCGTGTATGGGATGCTTCTCTCTCACATCAATGTTTTTCTCTTTCTAAAAGTAATGGATAAAAAAGGTCCTCAAGTGAGGAAAAAAACACCCGGGTTATATGTCAGTGTCCAAGTGCCATCGGGGAGAGCACCCAGTATTTAAATTTATGGAAGAAGAGATGGAGAAGTAGGTTACTAGTGCACACTCAGCACATGAATATTTCTACCTTGAGTAAATCTATTTCAAAGCTGAGGTCACTATCATTTCCTAAGAAAGTAGGGAGAAGAGTTTTCCAAAACTCTTTTATTAGAAAATTTGCCTTATTGTAAAATCCCAAAAACCTCTTAGGAAGTGAGCAAGTTGCAGTTTTTGGTAGAATATTTGGACCCTTTGACATGTTCTCCAACCAGTACCATCTTCTTGATGTGAGGCAAGGTGACTTCCACACAGATCATTGACCCACTTGAGGTTTTGATGGGGAAGGCCAAAGGTATGGACCATGATTATACTGAGTATGCCATAGCTGTGAAAATGCATGTCTTCTCCAAACACCTGCTTAGAATACTATCATTGCATACTCTGCTATGGTGTTAGGGCAAATCACATGGCAGTGGGACGGGGCTGCTTCCTGTCCTGCTGATGGAACTAGATGCTGGGTAGCCAATCCTAGTACTTCTTGCTCTGGGTCTCATGTTCTCTCACAACCAAAAGAATGAAATGTCACATGACAGGCAAGTCAGGTTTTATCTCAAGTGAATTATTTGAGGAACTGAAGTCCTGGTCAGCTGTGCTTTGTTGACTTTTTCAAGGAAAAGAGAAGAAAACCTCAGTATGCCAAGTCCTTTCAAGAATGGTGACATGCAAGGAAGAAAATTCCACTCAAACCCAAAGAGGAGAATCTGTAGGGACACAGCATAAATTCTAGTAACTGAGACATTTCAAATTAAAAACAGCCTTCTGACTTTGAAGGAATGCAGGCACTCTACAAAATAAAGGGGAGGAGAGCAATAATATATGCAACTTGGTGTAGTCATTCAATATTTTATCTAGACTGAAGGAAGCAAAGGAAACCAAGAAATATGGAAATTATAAAAATTACAATTGCCAACATTTACCGAGCATTTACTATGTACTAGGCATTATGATATGCACCTAACACTCACTTTATCATTTATTCTTTACAACATCCCTAAGAGGTATTCTTATATTCACTTTCTTATGAGGAAATATGCTGAGACAGGTTAATTTCTCCCAGATCATACAGTTATGTGGCAGAATTAAGTCTTTGGGATCATAGCATCAAAAGAAGTTCTTACTGAGAATCATGGCAGTACAGTGGAGAAAGACTTTGGGGCAAGCTCTGACCGAAAAGTATGCATTGGGATGACTTGGGTATCATTTCATTTTCTGTTGTAGCTAGAGCCTTAAGATATACCCATTGATGTCTACATTTGACTTCTGTTCACAAGTATTTGTCCATATCTCATTAAATCACTTGGTTAGTATGGCTGAGACCATGGGCTTACTCTTGCATGAATAATTTAGGTCTTGTCTGTAGCCAGTTATCTTTCTAAATCATAACTTGGATACAAGGAAGCACAATGAGAAAAAGTAGATAGAACCATACAAAATTAGAGGGGCAAAAATAACCATGTAAAATTAGATTTGGGAAAAACAACCCAAAGCACATTGTTGTGATGATGCCCAAGTGCTAAGTGTACCCCCAGAAGTCCTGTCCATTAGTCTTGGAGTGAGGAGTAAATCAAGCATCATTTCTCCTTGCTACTCTTCTTCCCACACTATTCTCTTCTCTCTCTAACTCCATATCTCATATCTACAGCTGCAGGCACTGGAATGTGACAGACCATTTGAGTTTTCTGTGCACAAGCAAGAGTGGCTGTGAATATAGAGGGCAGCATTTAAAAGAATAAAGTTATGTTTGATACTCATATGCATGTATACATGTCCCTCATGAGCCATTTCAGTCACTCAGACAGTGTGATCTGCCATCATGAAGCAGCATTCTTGAAAACAAAGGACAGTAGTACCCATATACATCAAACCAGGAGTTCAGCTATGGCCAGCCCTTGAACTACATATGTAGGGAAAGTCCTGTATGACTCTCAAAAAAATTGTTCTTTCTGTTTTGAGTTGCTCACTTCCTATTGAATCAGAGATGATTTTTCTTTGTTCAAGTGCAATGATTTTCAACTGATGTGCCCCAAGAATTTTTAAAATATAGTATTTAGTCAGGGACACTGACCTCTTTTCCCTTAGATTGTCAAAAAAATTGATAACAGTCAACACAACAATAGCCAGCCGGTGTGAACGAATCAAAATTATACCTATTTTTTGTCAGATCAGCAAACATTTTTTGGGTAGAATTTTAGTAGTTAGTTTATGTGTGCCTTGAGATGAAAAAGGTTGAAAATCGATGCTCTAGTGAGCCAGCCCTGCCTCATTGCCAGATTTGCCAGTAGACTAACAGTTCATGAGTTCCTGCCAAAACCAGGAGTGACGGCCAGATGGCAGCATCGAGCTAGTTAGTGTTGGTGAGGGATTCCCACTTCCACTTCCACCCTCACCCTGTTCTACCCCTGATTAAACTCTTGCTAGAGAGAGGCAACTCTGAACATAAGAAGTCTTTAATATCCTGAATATTTGGGGAGTGAAATGATTGAGACAATAGAAGATGTGGAGAAAGCACAGGTTTTAGAGTCAGATAGGTCTCAGTTCCTTTCTTTACTCTGTCAACAAAAGCAATATCCTCAAAGCAGGGGTGTCCAACCTGCAGCCACGGGCCAGATACATCCCAGAATGGCTATGAATGTGGCCCAACACAACATCATAAATTTACTTAAAACATTATGAGATTGTTTTTGTGATTATGTGTCACAATGTATTTAATGTGTGGCCCAAGACAACTTTCCTTCTCCCAGTGTGGCCCAGAGACGCCAAATGGTTGGATGCCCCTGCTAAGGCAATGCTTCCTTTGTTGTGGCTCTGAAGGTTTTTGTTTGTTTATTTTTTAACTCTGTAAAACATGTTTATTTTCCACTGCCAAAAGTGCCAACAAAATGATTGCGCAACCAGCAAACACAGACTACTACCATTAGCTATTGACAACACAGAGCATCAAAAGCAGATGCATGACAATGGAGTATATCACCAGGGCCTAGTTTTTAGGTTGTGCACAGAAGCAGCAATGAAAAAAGACAGTCCAAGTCCTCTTTTGTGGAGATTGTACTGTTGAGATTTGTTTGTTTGTTTCAAGATTTTATTTATTTATTTTTAGAGAGAGGGGAAGGGAGGGAGAAAGAGAGGGAGAGAAACATCAATGAGTGGTTGTCTCTCATGTGCCTGAGACAACCACACATTGGCATGTGGCCTGACTGGGAATTTAACTGACGACCCTTTGGTTCACAAGCTGGACCTCAATCCACTGAGCCACACCAACCAGGGTGAGATTTGTTTCTTTTTAAAAAAAATTTTTTAATCAATTCCACAAGCCTGGGAAACACCTTCAGTCTCTATACCCATTTTATTTAGTTTGTTAATTACCTCACTCATTTTGTTTATTAGTTCATTCAACAGATATTTATTATCTGCAAAGCTGCAGCTGGGTACTCTGTTTTAGATTTTGTTTTTTATAGGCTTAGCAAGATTTCCAAAAGGACTTGATGTTAATACCCTTAAAAGAATAGCCACATGGTTGAAAAAGGTGAAGGAATCAAGAAGTACAAATTGCCAGTTTTAAAAATAGTCATGGGGACATCAAGTAAGCATTGGGAATCTAGTAAAAAAACATTGTAATAACTATGTATGGTGTCAGATGAGTACTGGACTTACTTGGGTGATCACTTCATAAGGTATATTCATGTCTGATCACTATGTTGTACACTGAAAGCTAATGTAATACTATATACATCAACTATAATTGAAAAATGTTTTTTAGTTTAAAAAAAGAGTAGACACATAAGAGAAAAGGCTAAACCCAAGTATTACTCTATCCTTTTTTCTGCAACTTCCTCAATTCACAAATGTCAGGAATTAAAATCAGTTTATAAACTTTCCTTGACACACCCTCAGTCTATCCAAAATTTTGGGATTCAGAGTCTCCAGGCAGCCAAACACTCTCCAAAGATCACATGACTAGAGAACTCCCTCAAGAGACAGAGAGCTTCAGCTTTATTTAGATCTGCCTTTTCTTCCTTTTCACACCCTGACCATACAGGACATCCACCTGGACAACCACACTGTCAGTCTCTGCCATGAGACTTTGTGCTCGCCGTAGCAACTTCTTTCCACTAAAGAGAAAGGCTCCTTCTTTCAGAGAAGATCATGTTTGCAAACTTTTCACTCTTGGAGAAGCAGTGGTGAGAAAAATTGTGAGAAAAGAAGAGTGGGGAGGAAAGTGTAGAGCTTGCCATTCTCAAAATCTCTCTAGTGCCCATTTGTTACCTTCCTTTCTTCTTCCCTTTGGTTTCTCTCTAGGCATCTCCAAGGCAGTGATGGCTCTCCAGAAGACCCTTTCATTGCTTCTGCTCTTGTTGCTGACCCTGCTGGGGCTGGGGCTGGTGCAGCCCTCCTATGGCCAGGATCGCATGCACCAACGATTCCTGCGGCAACATGTGGACCCTAATGGGGCAGGTGGCAATGATGGCTACTGTAACATTATGATGCAAAGACGGAAGATGACTTCACATCATTGCAAGCACTTCAACACGTTCATCCATGAGAACATCTGGAACATTCGTAGTATCTGCAGCACCACCAATATCCAGTGCAAGAATGGCAAGATGAACTGCCACGAGGGTGTAATGCACGTCACAGACTGCAGGGAGACAGGAAGTTCCAAAGCCCCTAACTGCAGATATAGGGCCATGACCAGCACTAGGCGTGTTGTCATTGCCTGTGAGGGTAACCCAGAGGTGCCTGTGCACTTTGACAGATAGATGGTACCTTGCAGGGGTTATGGCCCAGTGGTTGACCTTTAACTTACTCCTTGAGTGGCAGTGAGTAATGTATTTGAGCTTTCCTGGTCTCTGTCTCCTCTTATGTCTACTTCTTTTTGTTTATGTAACCCATTCTGTTCAATGCATCAAAGAGAAATGGAGACATAAACCTAAAATGGGACTGGGCTTTTCTGCAATAAACATTTCAGTAAACTCTTCTGCTTCCTTTTATAATACTGGTCAGCATAACTCTCTCAGATCCTGCCCTCTAGAATTTAATCATATGTCTTTATGTAGCATTTCAAGTATTTCCAGGTGCTTGCACCTCAGTTATCCCATTTTAATACCACAGCACCCCTGTGATGCTGATAGTGCTATGTATAGGAGCCCAAAGTTAAGGGATTTGCTAAAGACCATGAAGTTAGCGGAAAAGCTGAAGCAAAAAATCCACTTCAACTAGCTACTAATCCAGGACTTTCTCTACTTCATCACAAAAAGTGTTTTGAAAGTATCTGCTTTTTGATATTCCCAAAAGTCAGCTGTTGGTGGAAGCATTAAAATTTTGCAAATATGTACTGATAAATGAGAGCTCTATCTGTTTGATTTGGCAACCCTGTTATGTTTGGGTAAGATCAAGAAATGATGTGGGACAATTGTAACTAAACAGCAATTAAAAAAAAGAAGTTCAAGAAATGATACAAGGAATTTTCTTTCTCTCTTCCCAAACTTTTGAATCACTGTAGTAAGTCAGAGTATTAACAATGTTCTAGATCATTAAGACTCAGTCAGTCTTCATGAATGAAAGATTTTTCATGCTTTCCTTGTAATAAAGAATTCAAATTGCAGGTATCTGTGAAGATGGTGCTATGGTTTCTGTGTGTGGAATTTTCCCCCCATCCTCTTTTAATTCTCCTCTAGTTTATAAATACACTCCGACACCTTAATATCCTCAGAAACTCTTGTCCATGACTAAAGCCTATCTGTTCGATGAACATGACACAGAAACATTTGTGTCATTTACTAAAGACAATTCTCACATCCCTCCCTTTCAATACAGTCACACCTTGGTACTCATCGACTTCAGAACTCATCAAACCCTGTACTCATTGCATTTTGACAAGAGAAAAATGTTTCAGCACTTAGTGCTTGCTCCATAGTCATGGCACTGACTAGAATTTGTATGAGTCATGATGCTGCCCCTCAAGAGAAAATGCTTCATCACTCATTGCTTGCTTGGTGCTTGTCACAAGTTCTAGAATGAATTAACAAGTACCGAGGTACCATTGGATTTTGAAACAAATTGAGTAACAGAGATGGATGGACACCAGCAACTAAAAAGGAAAGTGTGTGTGTGTGTATGTGTGTGTGAGATAGAGTATGTGTGTGTATGTGAAAGGACTAAACTGAAAACATTTTAATTACAGAAGATATACATTGTTTATATTTAAGATGTGCAACCTGATTCAGTAAAAATATGCATTGTGAAATAATCACTGCAGTAAAGTTAATTAGCATATCTACTGTCTCAAGTGGTTACCAAAAGTGACTCCATTTTCAACTGTTTTGGACTCTGTTTATTTGTTTATTTTTAATCCTCACCTGAGGCTACATTTATTATTTTTTTTTAGAGAGAGAGGAAGAGAGACAGAGAGAGAGAGACATCAATGTGAGAGAGAAATATCAATTGGTTGCCTCCCCTACATGCCCAGACTAGGGACCCTGACAGGAAATCAAACCTATAACCTCTTGGTGTATAGGATGACACTCCAACCAACTGAGCCACCCAGCCAGAACAAAGACTTCATTCTTTTTAACACTACTGAACATCATAGCTTAGCTTAGCCAGTTTCTATTGAATGCATATTGCTTTTGCATCGTTGTAAAGTCAAAAAAATCATAAGCCTGAAATATTATGACTGAAATTGTGAGTCATTTTGGCTAAGCCATGTCACCAAACTAAAACTTAATAACTAACCAAATTTCAGTTTCAGCCTTTTCCAGAGGTGAAACTTTAAACTAATCAATCTGAAAGTTTCCTGATCAGCACTGATGAGGTAATCTGCCTGTTAATTTCTCTTGCCTTCCCCTAAATGAAGGTGAGCTTGCTTAAAATAATCCACTCCTTTTAATTTCTTAGTCCCATTCTTTTTCTGCCTATAAAAACCTTCCATTTTGTACAACTCATCGAAGCACCTTTCTAGTTGCTAGATGGGATGCTGTCCTGATTCCCGAATTGCTTAATAAAGACAATTAGATCTTCAAATTTACTTGGTTGAGTTTTGTTCTTTAACACCTGCCCCCAGGGCCTTGCCATTTCTTTGTACCCAGAAGACTGCTTTTGATGTATGATACATTTGCTCCAGGCAAATTTCAGAGTGAACCCAAGTATTCTAGATGAGAAGATAGAGAAACAGGTTCACATAGTAAGACTGCCCCTCTCCCACACCACCACTGCCAGTCAGTCGTAACACTGCAACTCCTCATCTATTCCTTCCTGTACTGCTGCAGACTTCTTAGCTCTACGAAAAGAGAAAGAACACAGACTCTCTACTGTTTGGATCACATACTGACCCCCACTGTGACCAGTGACGTGAGTATTGAATCTGCATAGGGCAAGTTAGAAGGGTTGGTACTAAGGATGGTTGGGGGGAAAGGCCCAGGAACACTGGAAGGGGCTTGATTGAACTGCTGGATGCTTGAGTTGAAAAGGCAATGTGATCCAACTTGTAAAAAGCAAAGACCTGAATTCAACTCAGTGTTAATCTCACTGATACACACCTTCCTTCCTCCCCAATTTTTTCAAGCATAATACATTGGAGGAGCTTGAATTCTGGTCTTCTTATCCTGTTTAAGCTACTTGAACTAGGGATAGGGTGCCACAAAGGAGCACATGCCTATCTCTTGTTCTGAGCCTGATATAGCACTTGAGATCCTCAAAAGTGCTCTCATATACAAATCTCATTAGACTCTCACAGGTCTGTAGGGAAGCTATTATTAGGCTTATCTGAGGACACCAATTCTGAGAGAGATGATAATTGGGTTAGAGTTTCTGTAGGGCCAGGTAACTCCTCTTGGTAAATGAGAACAAAACTGATTTAAAGTATAGACTTTCTCAAGTGTCTCTAAGCACTGATTTTGACCAGAACAGCTCCTGTGAGGGCAGTTTAAATCTTGGTACTTGGTTGGTTAGAATATTTCAAAACTGGAATTTCTTTATGATGGCATTCTTTTTAAAAATATATATTTTATTGATTATGCTATTAGAGTTGACTCAATTTTTCCCCTTTTGCCCCCTCTGCCCAGTACCCACCTTCCCTCCTACAATCCTCCCCTTAGTTCATGTCCATTGGTCATGCATATAAGTTCTTTGGCTTCTCCATTTCCTATCCTGTTCTTAACATCCCCCTGTATATTTTGTACCTACCAATTATGCTTCTTAATCCCTGCACCATTTCCCCCATTCTCCTTCTCACCCTCCCTGCTGATAACCCTCTAAATGTTCTCCATATCTATGATTCTGTTCCTGTTCTCACTGTTTGCTTATTTTTTTTTTAGATTTAGTTGTTGGTAGTTGTGAATTTGTTGCCATTTTGATGTTCATAGTTTTGATCTTTTTCTTAAATAAGTCCCTTCAACATTTCATGCAGTAATGGCTTGGTGATGATGAACTCCTTTAGCTTTACCTTGACTGGGAAGCACTTTATCTGATCTTCAATTATTTTGGTTCCCAGGTCCTCACTCAGTCCACTGAACTACACCAGCCAGGGCTTGCCCTTCAATTCTAAATGATAGCTTTAGTGGATAGAGTAATCTAGGTTGTAGGTCCTTAGTTTTCATCACTTTGAATACTTTCTATCAGTCCCTTCTTGTCTGCAAAGTTTTTTTTTTAGAAATGAGCTGTGTGTCTTATGGGAATTCCTTTGTAGGTAACTCTCTGCTTTTCCCTTGCTGCTTTTAAGATTCTCTTTTTATCTTTGACCTGGCATTTTAATTATGACATGTCTTGGTGTGTTCCTCTTTGAGTCCAACTTGTTTGGGACTCTGTATGCTTTCTGGACTTGTATGTCTATCTCCTTTACCAAATTAGGGAAATTTTCTTTCATTATTTTTTTCAAGTTAAGTTTTTCTTGTTCTTCCTCTTCTCCTTCTGGCATCCCTATGCTTTGCATCCCTATGATTTGGTATGTTTGGAGATGTCCCAGAGGCTTCTTAGCCAATTCTTGTTTTTTTTTAATTCTTTTTTCTTCTTGCTGTTCTGGTTGAATGCTTATTCCTTTTTTATGTTCCAAATTGTTGATTAGAATCCTGGCTTCTTCCTCTTCACTGGTCATTCCCTGTAGATTTATCTTTATTTCACTTAGTATAACCTTCATTTCTTCCTTTATGTTGTTGCCACACTCAATGAGTTCTTTGAGCATCCTGATCACCAGTGTTTTGAACTCTGCATCTGATAGGTTTGTTATCTCCATTTCATTTAGTTCTTTTTTCTGGGGTTTTGTCCCATTCTTTCATTTGGGCCCTATTTCTTTGTCTCCTCAATTTGGCAGCCTCCCTGTGTTTGTTTCTATGTATTAGGTAGTGCTGCTTTGACTCCCTGTCTTAGTAGTGTGGCCTATTGTTGGAAAGGCACCCATCTAGATGAATGTGGCTTCTCTAAGTCCTGGGTTACAGATTTCCATTCAGCTCAATTTCCTGACAACTCTGGATATTATTTGTTTTAAAATCTAGTTGTAATTCTTTCTCTGGTTGCACAAGGAGGCAAAGCAAGTCTACTTACATCTCTATCTTGACTGGAATTATAATGTTATTTTTAATGGCAAATCAAGATCATTCATCATGATGATAATTGGGGAAATAACCTCTGAGAAGGAAAGTGGGTGGTCAGAAGCGATGTTTCCCACAGACTTTAGGGAAGTGTTATAAGGAATTCAAGATTAGATAAGCACCATCTATAGAATCAGCTTAACTGCAGCCTGGGATTTCAGGGAACTAAAGCCTTCCTGCTTGGAAAATGTTTCCCAAGTCTTTATTTGTCTTCTACATTCCCTTAAAAGGTGACAACCCTTTCTACTTCACAGACATAAAACTGAAAGTACCATTCTCTCTCAGACACACTATTTTATGAGAACCCATCTATACTATAAAACAGAGGTAGTTAGAGCACTCCTTGGTTTGGGTAGAAGAGAGGGCAGAAAGGAGGTGTTGGAATTCTCAACATAAACTTTATCTATTTTTTACAATTTTGTGCTTGCCTTACCCAGGCTCTAGCATATTTTCAGTTCTTATAAATTTTATTATCTAATGAGACTTATCTTCTAGTCTGGAACTGAATGGTAAAATTGGGCCTAAGTGTCTACATCGGCATGGAAGGAATTTTAAGGTGGAGCTCAGCTCTTAGGGCATTGTTACAATAATGCTTTCCTCTTTCTTCCATGTGGACCCACAGGTAACCCTGGTGATTAAGATGCCATCCTGTCTAAAGGTCCTAGGTCCCCTCTTGTTCCTGCTATTTTCTGTATGGGGGCTCTTTGTAAACAGTCAGAAGCTTTCCTGGAGGGAATTCATGAAACAGCACCACCTGAACACAAACTTGGAATTCAGTGAGTACAGATGCAATGATCTCATGAAGGAAAGAGAAACTCCAAAAGACCAGAACTATCACATCTTCATCTATACCTTTTGGTACAAAATCGAGCATCTATGCGTCAGGAACTGGAGAGATCGCTACAGAAATGTATATATATGGGCCCAGTATCCCTTCAAAATACTCAAGTGCTACCCAGGAAATAACAAAAAGAGCTACAAAGAGCACAGGAGCTACAGCTACATTGAATTCCACTGTAGCATGAATGGGTTTGTTGATATCATAGAGGATACCCGGCTGCTAGTTCCTATCAGCAACTAGAAAGTCTATACATATCTCCAGGTTTTAGAGTTAATGCTTCCCAAGTCGTGGTGGGCCTGCCCACATCAATAACCCTTACTAATCTCTACTTTGCATTTATGTGCCAATGTTTTCCAACTACTTAAAGTTATGTATCACATGGTTTCATGTGATACCTATAACTTCACCTATGTTGATTCTCTGTCTGAAATATGCTTCTGCCCTCATTTATCTGCATTACTCCATTTTCTTTTCTTTTTCTTTTGTTAAGATTCAGCTCACATGGCATCTCTTTTTGACTAATCCAGGAATATTCCTTATATTGATTCCTTATACCTACCCAAACTGAATGATCTTTCCTTCCCTAAATAAATTATATCATTCCAATATGTGTGACTTTTATATATATGTGCAGAGTGTGTGTTGTGATTGGTGTGTTAGAGGTGTGTGTGATATATATTATGCTTGGATGTGATTTGTGCTGTGTGTAGGTTTAAGATAAGAGTTATATGTTTGTAATATGCTTGTGTGTATGATAAGAATATGAATATTTATGTACTAAGCTGAGGAAAATTGTCACCTAGGCATTGATTGTGTCGACATGCTGAATTTCACTCAGATTGGAGGGTGTAAGCAGAGCTGATTGAGTATAACATGGAGTATGGTCCTGGCTCATACTGCTCAGTCAACATTGATTTTCTTCCTTTTCCATCCTTTGGCTTGATACTTTAATTTAGACTTTGATAAAGCCAAAATCACAAGTGTTCATCAATCATCTCCTCTCCCTGGCTTCAGAAGATAGAAATTTCTAATGTAAAAATATAGTAGGCTACCATCTATATGAAAGCTGTAAGTTCCTAGAATTATAAAGAACCTTCTTCATCAGCTATAGAATATCAGAGATTCCTACTGGACTCATTTGTTAGGAATACCTCTGTTGGGCGGGTGGGCTGGACTGGGAGTAAAAGGGAGAAAACTGTACTTGAACAGTGATTAAAATTTAAAAAAAAAGAATGTCTCAAAGAAGGCTAATGCATTTTAGCTGGATTAAGGCATTATGTTTCCTGAAGAATAATACATAATATAGAACCATCAGCACAGTCCTATTTATCTGATAATAATCATTTTCACTTGGCAGAGAAATAGGGTGGGATTGAAGAACTTTAAAATGCAACTCTTCTCAAGAATGAAGCAAGACTTAAATTTTGTTGGAGGGAAGAGGAAGTAAATTGGAGGAGGAAATGTCAAGGACACAAGTAATTAGAGTCCTCTAGAATTCTGTTTGCTAAATGGTGGTGAAAGATACAGAGTAAGAGGAATATTTGCTTCATACAATTTTGCCTAAGGCAGGTATGGGGAGAAGAAATACCAAACATTAAAGTACAGTACTTGTGTTCTTCAGCCTCCTGCATTGTTGAATGACTCCAGCCTTGAAACAATTAAAGAAAAATCCATGGTACTGAAACCAGAAAAGTTGACATTTGTGCTGCCTGTCACCACCAGAACCAATAAGTTAAGAAAAAGATTGAATCTTTATGGGTGCTTTATTCAGATGCTGGCAATCTGAGAAGACAGTGGAGTTATGTACCCTAAAATTCATCTTAACATCTCATCTTAAGTTGACCTTTTTATAGGAAGGAGGAAAGGGTAGATAAGGAGTTTGGGAAAAGGTTAATCAGGTAAAAGTTGCAGTCCCACAGCAATTTTCCTAATATTTCTTTATTTGCTGATCAACAACTCTTTATCTCCCTGGAACACAATGGCTTAGATAGAACCCCTGGGGCACTTGGAGTCACATGACTCTTGTGACTCTTGGAGTCACGTAGTCATGTTTCCCAGTTCCTGGAATAACAGCCTTCCACGTGCATTAATCACTTAAGACTATTAACTATAACTGAAGCTAAAAGCTTTAACTCTTGAGTTCCCCTTTCAGTACCAACACTTTAATTAGGTGACTGAATACCTTCCTGAAACTCAAGCCTCAATGAATAGCCAATGAATATCGCCTGGTCATTGTGTTCCAAGGGCAGCTTCTCAGCTTTGCAGTTCTTCAGGGCACCTGGAGATGGAAAGACACCTGGGAGATGATGGCCTACATCAACCATACTCACAAGAAACTAGTGTTAACCCAGGAGTTCTTCATCAATGATCAGTTTTCATATGGGGAATACTGGTTGTCTTCTCACTTGATAAATGCTGCTTCAAAATGTAGTAGCATACAGGGAATGAGTAGGGGGCAAGTGGAGGTGGAAGAGGGTAGGGGGGATACATGACAATAGAAACAATACAATAAAAAAGAAAAAATGTAGTAGCTTATTTGGGGATGACATTCTGGTCTCCTGCAGTCATATTTTAGAGCAGTCTATTCTGATCTCTTACAGTAAATGTAAACAAATACCTCACTTTAAAAACTCTTTAAAAGTTGCTTTTATTAAATAGTTAAAATGGTGGCTCAAAATAGTATAAGAGGAAAGTGGATTTAAATATATATTTAGTATAAATAGCCTGTGTTTTTTTAGCTGTCTCATATCCACTTAGCCCCATTTAGATAGCTGCATATTCACTCCCCTTAGAGAACAACCCTTCCCTTTTCATGTGCAGTTTGGTGAGGATGTCCATCAGGGTTCCCAATCTCTTCTACAGAGCCAGGCAGCAGTCATGGGAGTCAAGCTAAGCCAACTGGACACTCTTGTACAGCACCAGAATAGGCCACCCTAAAGTATACTTCTTTGGCTTAAGAATTATTTTGAGAAACAGCAGACAAAGAAGGGACTATGAAAGCAGACTATAAATTACCCTTTTGTGGTTGAAAAGGGGGTTCTATGTGGAAAGTAACCTCATAAGGGGATGTAATCATAAATTCCTAACTGGGCAGATCAAGGCGGATATTCAGCCCTAGGCATTAACTTTTTAGTAAAAAGTCACTTAAGTAAGCCCTGTCCTTTGTGTGTGTGTGTGTGTGTGTGTGTGTGTGTGCGTGCGTGTGTGTCTACCTTTGAAATGAGCAGTAACCACCCTTCAGAGGGCACATAATTTTGTTAACTATCATGTAATCCAATCCCTACCTTGTCTTCTCCCACCTCTTCCTTACTTTCCTTCCTTAATTTCAAATGCATGAATTAAGCTGTTATTCTCCACAGTATATGAGATCCTGCTCCCCCAGCATACATTGTCAATTTGACTCAGATAAATTCATAAAAAATTCTCCACACTTTTTAGAGTAAATTTATTTATAAAGGAAATCTCTATTTGTAAGGGTGTTTCACTCTCTGTACTAGCAGGAAAAAGATGACTTTGAGTTACAAGAAGCTCTTATTAATGGAGAAGTCAGAGTTACATCTATGTAATGAAACTTAGCCTAATTTACTGTGCTCTTCCTGGTTACCTTTCCATAATTTGCCTCTTCCACACTCTTCTTCCTTTCTTTTAGCTATGAAGGTATGTAAGCCTAAATTCTAGCCATCTCTTTGTGTTACTCATCTCTGAGTAACTTACTATACATACTATAACTCTTGTACTATACATAACATAACTCTTGTGTTACTCATCATGTATAGTATGAAATATTCATGTTAATAATTCTCTTGGTTTTTCTCATTAATCTGCCTTTTGTTACAGAGGTTTTAGCTGAGAACTGCTAAGGATAAAAGAAAAAGATTTTTTTTTCCTCTACAATGTCCTCAGAATCTGAGTTTCAAGTATTGATGCAGAATTAAAATATAAATTTGAACTGGATTTATACCCATTAGGCCCTGATCTCCAGCTCCCCTTTACTGGGTTCCAGCTATTTCTGAAGACCAATCCTTCTGCTATATTTTTCATATGTAATCTCTCCCAGATTCTTTCCATAAATTCCCACCCTACTCCCACCACTATTACATTTCCCCCCTTAGCTCAGAATGGTTTGCATTACTTGCAACCAAAAACTCTAATGAATAAACTCTGTCTGCAACATTTGTGGTCTTCATGATCACCTGTATGGTTATGCCATCCAAATTTTGGGATTTTCCATGTATACTAGGTCCATATCCAAAAGAAATGTCAACTTTCTTTAGTAAAGCACATAACTGCCTCCATAATATGACTTCTGACTGCTTTTCTAGGCTCATCTCCTGTCATTCACTTCACTTTTCTCCTAACAGCAGTCATACGTAGCCAATTACAGTTCCAGGAATATGCCATACACATTTCGGGCACTGAAACTTCTTTCTTAGTTGTTGCTACTGCCCTGTGTTTATAACCCAGTTTAGTTTTATGACCATTGAGTAGCCTGTAGGCTCCAATTCATGGTAATCCCTCCCATTTGTTAAAAAATGAAATTCAACTGAGTAAATTTGAAGACCTAATTGGCTTTATTAAGTGATTCATGAATCAGGCAGCATCCCATCTAGCAACTAGAAAAGTGCTCTAAGGGGAGGTACAAAATGGAAGGTTTTGTAGGAAATAGTGTGGGGCAAGAAAGCTATTAATGAAAGAAAAGAAAGGTTATTTGGGAGCTGGAACATCTTTTCTTGGGGGGGAAGAAAAGGGAAAGGGCTTTTTTTAAATGTAGATTGCCTCTTCTTTCTATGGAGGATGGAGGGAGCCTCCTGGACAGATTACCTTACTGGGGCTTGACCAGAAAATTCCATACTGGTCAAATAGGATTACTTACTGAATAAGTTGAAAGTGCAATTAGATCAGGTATTAAACCTATGTTTGGTGCCTGAGTTGCAGGCCAAGGCCCCGGTTGGAGGCATGTGAGAGGCAACTGATTAATGTTTTTGGAGCACTTTGATGTTTCTCCCTCCATTCTCCTCTCTCTAAAAAGTATGTAAATAAAATCTTTTAAAATTTTTTTAAAGAAAGAAAAAAGAAAACACCATAGATCCATAATGACATTACTTGTATTAAAAGTCTATGATACAAAACCTAGATTCTTCCTATGATTTATAGGGGAAGAAAACATTTTCTTTGACTTTCTTTGGGTCCCTGGCTGGTTCTAAAAATTAAACTGACAAAGACAGATCAATAGGAAAAAAGTCTATGAATTTTATTAAATTTTTACATGTACATGGGAGCCTTCATGAGAGAATGAAGGTCCAAACAAATGACCAGAGCAGGAACATTTTATACCTTTCAGAAAAAAAATCAAAGGGGTTTGGTCTATAGGTAAAAAATGGTAAAGATAAGAGTTTGCAGATTCTTCTGGTGCCCTCTCTGGGCCGATTAAGTGTCTATCTTCAGTAAAAGAATTTATTTCCTGACTTGAGGCTGAAAAGGGGTGGAGGGACGGCATTTTTTTCTGCACTTTCCGATTCTTAATCACCTTCAACATAAAATGATTTTTATGTCTTTTTATATCAAAGAGCTATATTTTGGGGTGACAAAGTCTGGTTTCCTTCAGCATAAACATAAAATATCTCTCCATTTGAACCTATTTATATTTTTTTGTATATAGAGTTTTATAGTTTTCCTCATAGTGATCTTGTGCATATTTTATTTGCTTTATGCCTAAGTATTTCATTTTTCTTGGGTGCTAATGTTATGTTTGTCTTTTTTTTGTAATTTCAAATTCCAAATGTTCATTGTTGATATATAAGCAAGCAATTGATTTTGGTACATTAACCTTGTCTCCTGTAAGTTTATTATAAACAGATATCATTTTTTATCCTGTAGATAATCAGAGCCATTAAAAGCATTACACAGGAGTGTTTCACTATAATACTTACGCTAAGGGATACTAATCTGCAAGTAATATGTGGAATGGGTTGGACTGTAAAAGAGGCTAGAGGTAGAGTCCATGTGGGAGGCTTTCCTGTGAATTCTCCACCACACACTAAGTTTCTGAATAAGGGAGCTGTATGACTGTTACAGAATGGACCCATTGGGTGGGGGTGGGGGCAAAATACTGTTACCAAAACAAGCCCTCTCCTCCAGGGTCCTTCTGTCCTAGGTCTGTCCTTGCCCGTCAACAGGTGTTAGAAATTTTGGCTCTCAACTCCAGAGTTTGGTGAAAAGGAGAGGAACTATTTATTTAAAAGTCGCAGGTTTAGAGTAATGATGAAATGTCACCATTAAAAATTTAAAGCTTCCTTTAAAAAAACCCACCAACACGTATACAGTCTTGCCTTCCCCCCTTTGCCCAGTCAGGCCAGTCAAGGGTATCATATCTCAGGAAAAGAAATACAAGTCCATGCTCAGCTAGACTCCTGGTTCCTGCCGGTAATCCATGCTGGGCTGGGCAGGCCTCCCATGGTTCCCAGCACTATCAGTTGCATCTCCTGGTTGTAATCCAAAACCACTTGGCAGCCTCTCATGGCTCACCAACGAGAGTCCTTTCACCCTATTTCTTCCTGTATGGTCTCTCATCGTCCCCCTTGCATTTTTTCAAACTGCTAAGAGAGAGCTTCGATGGCTGCTACATCTTGCTTTCCTGCTCCCTAAGCCACATGGTCAAGGGAGCCCCCTCTCCACTCCCAAAACTGCGTGGTTAGACCTCAGCATGGCTGCTGCACCTAGGTTTAAATCTTGGTGCAGGTCTTCCTTCGTAAACCCATTCCCAACTCCTCCCACAATTGGCTACACCTGCTAGCACTACCCTGTTTTCAGCCTTTCTGGACTGCCATAGGAAGTCCAGGCAGGTGTGTCCCCATGATGTGGAGCCAACCATCTACAAGCTCTCATGCAGGTGCTGTAACCTGGGGGAGCTGCCTCCATTATGCCTGGATGAAAGCTATGCATACTTTCTGGCTCCATTCAGGCTTTAAGACTAGTCTGCTGTTATTGATATACAAAATAGCTGCTAACTGAATGATTGGTGGTGGTATGAAGCTGGCCTGTTATTATTGATATGCAAAATAACTCTTGGATGGCCCTGCTCCATGTGTTCCATTCCCCAGCCAGACTTGTGTTGGGGAAGATATCCTATAATCTGGGACACCCCAGGTTCTGGAACCCATTACAAATCTCCTCTTTGAGGGGGGGGAGGGGGCGGCGCCTGGATGCACACTGTTACGGTACCAATGGAGAGGTAAGAACAGATTCAGTAGGCAAATACCCTAAATTTTCCCTTCTACTTCATGTGTATGGATCTCTTCACACAGAGTTACCTCTTGGGGATGCCCTTACCATTCTCTTCACCTAACTTCTAATTAATTCTCAAAACTCATTTCAAGTGTCATGCCCTCCAATGACCCCTCCTCTCTACTACCTCCTCTTACTCCCCTGTCATTTCCCCCATCAGAGCTGTAATTGTTATTTATATTTATTAATGTATAATGTATTTGGATGTTTAGCTGTCTCTTTCATTAGATCATAAGCTCCTGAATCTTAGTAGCCCAGAATCTGCTCTAATAAATGTACACATAAATAAATAATTCATTTACATCTGTTGTTGGAACTCACAAAATTACCAAGTATGTGGCAACTATTATATCAGATTTCCTTGGTCTATTTTCTCTTAAGAAACAAAAATCATAGAACTTTATAGAAACTGAAACTTCAGATCAGGAAGAAAGCTCTCAGCCCATATGAGGAAGCGATCAGTTCCTCAAACCTGAGTTTTTAGTCACATTGTTTTTTTAAATAAGCTTATTCTTCCTGTGTCTATAGTGATATTGACACTATTTAAAACAGAAAGTCTGAAGATCCAGCATCTCATCCACACTGCTCACAAGAAGTTATCTTCCGGGCCTTACTTTCGGGCTCGGCACTCTCCCCTTGCCGCAGGCAGACAGCTGTGACTCACCGGGGACAGCAACAACTGCTGAAAGCCTCTGAGCCTGAGGCTAACTACTGCCTCTATTCTCAGCAGAAGCCCCAGTGTGGAGACCAGGTAAGGGAAGCCTCAGAACTAGGGAGACTAGGGCAGTGAAGGTGGCTGGGAGTTTAGGTCTAATAGGTGGAAGGTAAACAGTTCAGGACTGAAGAGGGGAGAGACAAAATTTCTGACGTGGGGGCCATTGAACATAGTACAGGATGAAGAGAAGAATTAGATCTGCCAATCAGAGGAAAAGTCTTCTTCATATTCCTATTCACTGAGCTTCAGGTTCATCATAGATTTGTAAGACTCAAGTAAAAAAGATGGTTAGGAAAAAAAGCTATGACATCTTACATGGCACAATAAAAACCTAAATAGTTATAAATAATAATGTTGCTTTTATTGCTTTTACTACTACAATTATCTTACGTCTTCCTACACAGAAAAGATGGCGGTACATCTCTTGGGACACTTTCCTCTCCTTCTACTGCTGCTGGGACTATGGGAGCCAGTGTGTCCTCTTTATCCTTTGCCTAAAAACCTCACCAAGGCTCGCTGGTTTGAAATTCAGCATATACGGCCAAGCCCTCTCCAATGCAACAAGGCAATGCATGATGTCAATGATTATACTGGGCACTGTAAGCCTGAAAACACCTTTCTGCACGACTCCTTCCAGAATGTGGCTGCTACCTGTGAGTCGTCTGATATTGTCTGCAAGAATGGCCAGAAAAATTGTCACCAGAGTTCAAAGCCTGTCAAGATGACTAATTGTGATCTTACTGCAGGGAAGTATCCTGACTGCCGCTACAAAGATGCTGCCGAGTACAAGTTGTTTATTATTGCCTGTGATCCTCCTCAGAAGAGTGACCCTCCCTATCATTTGGTTCCTGTACATTTAGATAAGATTGTTTAAAGTTTTCATCACTTCCTCTCGCTTGTTACAGGCTCTCTTAATGATCTCTTCCACATTTTGTTGATTTCCCTGGCTCCCATTGAAGAAAAGAAAAAGTTTTGGTTGAATTAGAGTGCCAAGGGCACCAGACCAGATTTAGGACAAAAAGAAATAGGATTCTTTTCTGCTTTGAAGCTCTGTGTTTCCAAGGATGTCGACAAGGAAAACGGCAAAGAAGGACCCAGGCCTCCATATTTTTAAGCTTGGAACTTTTGCCAAGCTTTGTTGCACTGCATCAACATCAATAAAACCACTTTCTGCTGCATTCTAATGAGTGTGAGTAGGAATGTTTGAGAACCCTTTTGTTATCAGAGGAGGATGGAAACTGAGGCAGGTCTGCCTTGGTGTGGTCTGGAAATAGGCCATGGTGTTACGGGAAAATAATTTCAGGGACACTTACATAGGAGGGGTTTAGTAATAGTGGCAAGATTTATAAGAGCAAAAAGTAAACCGTGATAGTGAAGCAGGAGGCAGCATAGGAAGAACTCTGAGACTGCAATACTGTCACTGGCCAGCATTTAGCACCCTGGTTGCCAGGAAACGCCTTTTACCAATTAGGTAGAACAAATAGTAAACCGAGGCAGGGAGGAGGAAGGAGAGAAGTCTCATAAGCTAATTCAGCAGTCCTAAGCCTGTTCTGATAATATTGCCAGGTGTTTCAATATCACAAGAAACACTATATTAGCAAGAAAGAAAGTCCTTGAAATTCTATGTAACATTTCCACTATCTGGGAAAGATAGTGGAAAGACTTGAAACTGTGCTTTCATCCCAAGGCCTGAATGTCGGAGAGGGTCCCCAGTGCCCAAAGAAAGCGCCCACAAAACAACTTTGGTTAATTGCCTACCTCTGGTCACTATCTGTTTTAGGAGGGAGTCCCTGATGCTTACAGAAAGAGCCCATAAATAACTTTGGAAAGTGCCCCAAATTTTAATTAACTGCCTCCTGTCAGGTATTTGTTTTACAATAAGATGACCAAATGGAGTCTGGAGCAAGATAAGAAATCAGACTGACAGACCCCCACACATACCTAAGTTTGGGTAGTCACATCCTCCCAGGAAAGCTGGCACCACATTTAACTGTTAATCAATATGTAACTTTTTCCCTCCTATCCCACCAACTATATAAGTCCTGAGAACAAAGGACTCACTCTCTCTCTCTCTCTCTGTCTGTCTGTCTCTCTCTCTCACTCAGCGGGGGGTGGGGGGGTGGGGGGCGGTTCTTGGCTCTTGAGCCACAGGGCCTCTGGCCACCTGGCCTCAGGCTGCCCAGGGGCTGGCCACCCTGGTCTCCAGCCTCTCTTGCTTTTCTCACCCTGGTTTACTCTGAAACTTTGCCTTTCACCCCCTACTTTACCCAGTCCTGTTCTCTTCCATGGAAGCAGACCACTAATAAACTGATTACATACTACTAGGTTTGCTGATATGTAATTCTTTACATGTGTCAGCAAGAAGAACCAAGTTTCTCCCGTCAACAATAGTACATGCCCAGAGAGGCAGAAAGAGCAGGCCGGCTATAGGGCAGTGACCGTGTGAACGCAGGGAACGAAGTTACAGAGGGAAAAGGAGAGTACTCTGCTGCCACTCACTGCTGCCCTGGTTGCAAGTCCTGGTTGCAAGTCCTGGTGGGAACCCTTAGAATTTAGGAAAAAGAAAGCAAAAATAAAAAAGTGCCTGAGAGAAGGTAGGGGATGAACACACCGGATTCTTCATCTAGTTTCCATGTATTTCCTTGGGTTTGGGAAAAAGCAGGCTTCCTTTCAGAGTACTCGGTCTCTTTCCTGGATTCTCCAGGGCCTGTGCCCTTCCCCACTCCAATTCTTACACTGACCTTCCCAGGCTAGTGCCTTCCTCCTTGCATGGTCATCATTTTGGCTCCTACTGAGCATGCCTCACAGTTTTGTTTCATACTTGACTTCTACTACACATGCATTTAGTAAGAGAAATACTGTGCAAAATAGAGACAGACTCAGAGAGCAGGATGATAGCTTAGGGGGGAAGGGAGGAGGTGGAGGGATTCAGTAAAAAGGAAAAGGACTCATAGACATGGACAACAGTGTAGTAATTGTGGTGGGGAGGGGGATGTAAGGGGATTAAATGGTAATGAAAAATACAATAAAAAAAAGAAATTGAAAAAAAAAAAAGAAATTCCCCTGCACTATCATGGCTTCTACCATGCATGCACTCAGTAAAAGGAATCCCCCCTCACCATTTTCTCTCTCCCTTTGGTAATCTAGCTGAATGATGCCAGTTACCCTCTGGGGCGGCTATAAAGCTACCTTTCCTGCCTAGCCAACTAGGCAGAATGTTTTGTACCACTTGGCAGAATGATGACAGTTACTCCCCAGGATGACTGCTCCGTTTGTTCCTCATCTTTTGGTAATTAGCTAACTAACTGCTTACTCTAACACTTTCACAACAGTGCCAGCCTAGAGAGATCTAAGCTTGTGTTTGCCAGTTTTCCAAGAGAGCTATTTTGATCCTGGGTGTAGGGGAGGACAGTAATTTTTTCTCTATTCTTTTTGGTTGTTGGCTAAGAGCCCTCTGTAATATAAAGTCAGATATATAAGAAAACTATTTTAATTACATATGTACATATGGGAGCCCCACAAAGCTATGGGACCCAAAAGGTAGTATTACTGAACCAAAATGTGGTTTGGCTGCCTGCCACCATAAAAAGGCAAATTCTAGAGGCAGATGCTGGTGGTAAAGGAAAGGGGTTTTTATTCAAAGGCTCAGTGATCTGGGAGGATGGGGAACTTCTCATTTCCTGGCTCATGAGGCTCATCTCTTCCACAAAACACAGGCAAGACCCAGCTATACCCAGCAAGACCAAAACTAAAGGCAATGCCCAGAATTCCTGCTCCATTTTAAAGTGCTATCTTTTGGAACCTAAAGTGACTACGTGGACTGCTGTCCAGCTTTGGACTTCCTCCTCTCTCCTGGAGGCTGCATGTGGTGCTGGCACCGCCATTGGCCATGCGGCTTCTAGCAGCAAGGTCCTGTGCTCCTGGGCAGTGGAGCTGATAGAGGCACAGTGAATGCTCTACTAGGTCAGCAAGAGAGAGAAGCTTCCTCCTAGAGGCCATGGAATCATGCGGCCCATGAAGAGAACAAGCCAACACATTGTCCAAATGCAGGTCCCAAACAGCAACCACAAGCCTCCCGAGCTTTCTTTTTTTCTCTGGACTTACATAACTGTCCTGTGTGGATGGTTAGGTCCTTTCTCATAATGCCCAAATAACTTCCCAAAATCCACATGTTCCAGCAGTGTCCACCCCTCGACCAATCCCTTCTTTTCCTTAGGCTAGACTGACAGGTTTTCTCCAGTCCTGCACCTCCCCCTGTCCTCTCGCCATTCTGATTTCTCTGGCACATGTGACTGCCTTCTCCTGGTCCCACACCTGGAAGGGGACAGGTGGGTTTTCCTCCTATCCAATTATCTCACTAGTCTTGCATGTACTTACTGCAATACTTCCTCTTGCTGCAATCTTGCTTGGGGGTAGGTGATCTGTCACCAGGAGCAGGAAACTCTGCCCTAGGGGTGGAGCATTTGCAAGGCACCAGCTTGGTTACCTGAACACTGCAGCCTATCCACTGCCTCGGGTGTTTGCAAACTTCTTTAGTTGTCCCTTCTGCTCCCTGTCTTCTACCTGCTCCCAGCAGTCTGGCCAGGCTATCCATATCAACTCCCTCCTTCAAAACTCTGGACCCTTGTATTTTCACAAGGGCAACTGGGTGAAGGTCTCATTCTTCTGAAATTACTTCCTGCTGGCAAAGGCCATAGTCTTACCTATCCCTAGGTCCACAGATCTTTTACTAGCCAACAGGCAAAGGGGGTCAGTAATGGAGGGAAGCCTTTATGTGAGGGAGAAGGATCTTGCAAAGCCCAGGTCATTTGGCCATCCCTAGGGAGCAGCATATGTGATATCCAAAGAAAGGCATTGCAGGACAAGCTGGCATCCTTGTTGTATTCTGGAGGTGATGTTTTTGACAAGAAGGTTAAAAGACATAGTCCAAAAACGAGGAGAACCACAACAACTAAAGGTCTAGTGAGGAATAAGAACTCGGTGACAAAGGTAGGGACTAATTCTACAATGCCACAGATTAAGTTGGAGGAGTGCCTTTCTTGGAGGAAAGTGTGCAAGGTGTGTCACAGCTGTCTGAAACGCTTTTGTCTACCATAATTAACTCAGGTCAGGCTGAGGGGAATATTCTAAAATATCCCCCCTCTGAAGAATTATAGGCCTTTTCTCTCTGAACCATTAGGGCAGAAAAGGAAAGCAGTTTTAAGCAAAGCCAATAGACTGCCCTGTACTTCATCAACTCAACAATCTAGTCCTGACATGTCAGCCCAGCCAAACCATTGAGTCTCATTTCAGGAGGTGGTGATGCAGACGGACTTTTAAAAAGAGGCCTATACTGTGTAAATAAGCAAACAGGTAAATAAGGTCATAGGCATACACCCTATGAAAACAGGAGGAGGAACACAAAGGTTAATGCACAAAACAAATCATAAACCAGTCTCTGAGTTCACAAGACTGTCATTTGAGAAGATGTCCAGTTGCAATGCTTTTTCTGGAATGATATTAAAGAGTGCCAATATCCACAACTGGGCATTGTGATTTTCACTGAAATACAATATTTCTCCTTAATATCACCCTCATTGTCATCAAAGAGACTGCATTAAGACCAGTTTTAACTTGGCCTGGTAATTTGCATAAACACAACAAGAATAGCAATTACTCACATAGGCTCTTTAGATCTGCTTTGCTGAAACTTACACAAGGAATCTTTAGATTGAGCATTAGTCACCCACTCAGGGCATAGAAGCCAAGTCACAGTTGCCATCAGGTTTTGCCTACAATACCTATAGATTTGGATAAATTCCTCAAGTTCTTAAGGTCCCCCCAAAATGTAGTGAAGTTTATTCTTTTCCATTTTTCAGGAAAGCAACCTCCGCTCCTTTCCTGGAAAGACTGCCATGAATCACATGACCAAGCAAGGTATCAAGTTATTTTGGCAGTGGGCTTTTGTTAGCTTTGAAAGTCTATCTCAGTTCCTCAAGGCATTCTGGTGACATCCAGAGTTCAGGCATGTCTCTTTTAGACATGACATTGCAGTCAAAGTCTTGGTTAATAAAATCACAATTACAAACTAGTCTTATTGGATTTATGCAATGAAATATATTACCATAACTCACTCATTAAGAACTGCCAACCTCTGCCCTGACTGTTGTAGCTCAGTGGTTGAGTGCCAGCCTGCAAATCAAAAGATTGCCGGTTTGATTCCTGGTCTGGGGCACATGCCTGGGTTGCAGGCTGGGTCCCCAGTGGGGGACACACAAGAGGCAACCACACATTGATGTTTCTCTCCCTCTCTTTCTCCCTCTCTTCCATTCTCTAAATAAATAAATAAATAAATAAATAAAATCTTTAAAAAGAAAAGAACTGCCAACTTCTGGAGGGATCAGGTAGGGGAAAAATATAAAACAAAAACAAAAATTCTTATCCTTTTAACAGTAGAAAGGACTATTCTCAACTCTGTATCAGACAGCTAAAAGTGGGTAATTAACATTCCTTAGATTTGCAAACACATTCCATAACTTCTCGAAACATAGGCTTTTTGATAGGCAAACACACTTAAATAGGCCTAATTAGTTTAAAATTTCTCTTCTATAAGCAGAGAAAACAAATCCTTGAAGGGTTTCAGGGGCCCATTTTAGAATAATTCATAGCCATTTCCAGGTTAAGAAAGTCACCTTCTAAAATTCAAACCCTGGGATGGTTATCAAGCATACTTGACCAAAAAGATTATTCATTATAAAACAATATTAAATTATTCATTTCCCCAAAGTGACAATATGAAGTATCATACAAATATAGGTTAGCAGAACCTTAGTGCTGAGGATTGAAAGATTGTTTTCTTATGTAATCAAGAAACTGATTAAGAAAATATGACACAGAACTATTTTAATAAAACATAAATGCTTTGTTATCTAGGTAGAAAATTTTCATAATGTCTTCTCTGCAGCAGAATAATAAATACAGAAAAAAAACTTTGTACTGTTAACAGAGTGAAAGAAAATCAAACTCTAATTCTGTATTAGTTTACATTTGGCATTTAAATTAATTTACTTAATTTTATTTAGCTTAACCATAAATAAATTTACCCTCAAGATTAATTTTAGTAAACATTCTGTAACTTTCCTAGTCCTTTTTAGTTTATCTCTTCTTATTCAAAAATAACCAACTTAATACTCTTTTTTCTCTTTGGATCATATAAATCTTTTGCCTTTTACAAAAATAACCAACTTAAGACAAAACTAGTTTCCTTTAATTTTCTTCAAATGTATCTCCATACCTTATACCTTGTATTACCACAAATATATTTTTTTCCATCTTAATTAGAATTCTTAGCCCCTAGAAACTTCACTTTCTAGTGACAACTTAACAAATAAGCAATTAATATTCTTCCGATTAGCAATTTTATGAGTACATTTTATAACTTCAAGAAATATAGGCTCTTATTGACAAATACATTTATAATTGTTTAATAAATAACTTATTAAACAATTGAATGAAAGACATATTCATTAACAGATCCAAATTTATCTTTTAGTTTTTCTCCAACAAGAAGACAAAGGTAGATAAACTTGAGACTTATATAGCAATCCATGTGTCAGTATTACATCTCAATAAGAAATAATCTAGACATTCAATGACCATCTATTATTCAATCTAGCTAAGAAAATTTTAAAGCTTCAAATTACCTAAGACATCTAGAACACCATTTTTAAATACATATACATTATTACTAAAAACTTTTACCTAAAACCTTTTATTTTTATTTATATCTATTTATTATTTTTAAAAGATTTCTATTAATTTATTTTTATTTTTAAGTATATTTTATTGATTACACTACTACAGTTTTCCCAATTTCTCACCTTTATCCCTCCTCTGCCCTGCACCCCCAAACCCTCCAGCCTTCCCCTCCCCTTAGTTCATGCCCATGGATTGTACATATAAGTTCTTTCATTTCTCTTTTTCCTACACTATTCTTAACCTCTCCCTGTCTATTTTATGCCTATCAATTATGCTTCTTATTCCCTGTACCTTCCCCTTCATTCTTCCCCTCCCCATCCTCACTGATAACCCTCCATGTGATCTCCTTTTCTCTGATTCTGCTCCTGTTCTAGTTGTTTGCTTAGTTTCTGTTTTCATTGGTTTTCTTTTTTAGGTTCAGTTGTTGATAGTTGTGAGTTTGTTGTCATTTTATTATTCATAGTGTTTTATCTTTTTCTGTTTCTTAGATAAGTCCCATCAACGTTTCATATAATAAGGGCTTGGTGATGATGAACTCTAACTTGACCTTATCTGTGAAGCACTTTATCTGCCCTTCTTTCTAAATGATAGTTTTGCTGGATAGAGTAATCTTGGATGTAGGTCCTTGCCTTTCATGACTTGGAATATTTCTTTCCAGCCCCTTCTTGCCTGCAAGATTTCTTTTGAGAAATTAGCCGATAGTCTTATGGGTACTCCTTTGTAGGTAACTCTCTCCTTTCCTGCTGCTGCTTTGAAGATTCTCTCTTTATCTTTAATCTTCAGTAACTTAATGATGTTGTGCCTTGGTGTGTTTCTCTTTGGGTCCAATTTCTTTGGGACTCTCTGGGCTTCCTGAACTTCCTGTAAGTCTATTTCCTTGGCAAGACTGGGGAAGTTTTCCTTCATTATTTATTCAAATAAGTTTTCAACTTCTTGCTCTTGTTCTTCTCTTTCTAGCACCTCTATGATTCAGATATTGGAACGTTTATAGTTGTTCCAGAGGTTCCTAAGTCTCTCTTCATTTTTTTTGAATTCCTGTTTTTCATTCTGTTCTGGTTGGATGTTTATTTCTTCCTTTTCCTCCAAATTATTGATTTGAGTCCTGGTTTCCTTCCCTTCAGTGTGGGTTCCCTGTGCATTTTGCTTTATTTCACTTTGGGTAGTCTTCATTTGTTCCTTCATTTTGTGACACAGCTCAGTCAGTTCTGTGAGCATCCTGATTACCAGTGTTTTGAACTCTGCATCAGATAGGCTGGCTATCTCCTCATTGCTTAGCTCTTTTTCTGGAGTTCTGATCTGTTCTTTCATTCGGGCCATATTTCTTTGTCTCGGCACACCTGTTATCTTGGGGTGGGGGGTGCTTTAGGTATTCACCTGGGCGAGGCAACCGTCTTTGCTGCCTTGTGGTGCTGTCTGTGGGGTAGGGGTCAAAGAAGGAAAAATGTGGCTCACTTGCTCAGCTCTAGCCCCACTTTCCAACAAACTCTGTTGTGTGAGATTGGGAGTTTCTCCCACCGTAGCAACCTGCATGGCTAGCTTGAGTCTTTAGTTTCCCATTCAGCCAGCCCCACCTTGCTCCCACGGTCCTCTGCCTTGCCTCAGATTCTCTCTGCCCGCCCGGCTGCCTGTCTCCATCCCTCCTATGGGTCTGGTGAATGTTTCTTTAAGTCCTTGGTTGTCGGAGTTCCATGCAGTTTGATTTTCTGGCACTTCTGGTTGTTTACTGTTTTTAGATTGGTTATTATCTTCCTTTTGGTTGTGCGAGGAAGCAAAAGGTGTCTACTTATACCTCCTTCTTGGCCACCTTCACTCTTGGCATAACTCCTATTTATCTATTTATTATTTCTTAATATCTTTATGTGATCTCAAAGTCAATTATCACACAAGTTATTTTCTTAACAAATTATGTAACAATTATAAACTATTTTTGTAAAACGAAGCAAAACAAAAATACCATATTTAATATTAATAAGTCTAAAATACATGTCTATTTAATTAAACCAAACTCAAACTAGCTTTAATATAAAATATATTCCTAGATCATTTGATTCTGAAAGGCACTTGGTATAGTTTCTATTTTGCAATTTATGTAAATATTCAATTCCTTTAAGCCTATAATATTAAGCCTGTAATTCTTGTAATATTCAATAAAATATTACAACCTAGTAATATCATCTGGAGGCAGAAAACACACCATATATAAACACAGACAAACACATATCACAAACAGAGCATACACATAAACAGAATTAATAATAATTGTAGAGAATATACAAGATTTTTCATTTACCCTTGACAACTTTCAAGGAGGCTGGAGATGGAGGAGTGAGGCACTGGGGGCATTAGGCATGGTGACTTCATCCACTTGTTTTTTGGGGGGTTGATTTTTTAAGATTTTATTTTTAAAGAGAGGGTAAGTGAGGGAAAGAAACGGTGTGAGAAAGAAACATTGATTGGTTGCTTCTTACACGCACCTCAGCTGGGGACTGAACCTGCAAGCCAGACATGTGCCTTGACCGGGAATTAAACCTACAACCTTTCATTTTGCGGGATGACACCCAGCCAACTGAACCACCAGTCAGGGCTAAGCACTTATTTTTAAAAGTGCCAGGTTTTTTTCTTTAGTTACCTCAGCCTCTGGCTGTAGAGAGCTATGTTTACACTTCTGAACATCCAGCAGGAAGACCTGTTGGGACTTTCAAAATATTCCCATCAGACTTTGAACTACTAGCTTTTAATTTTGCTAAGTTTATGATCATTTATTAAATTCTTTAAAACCTGTTTAAGTATACCTATTCTTATAATCGTTTATCCTAACCTCTACCATTTTTTCACCTTCTTGGAAAATCTCCAACTTTTTCTTCTGCATTAAAAATACTCTCGTTAATTAACCTAATCAGCACCTGTAATACCCAAAAAAGGTAAATAGCTAATTCAAGTGTCAAGTTATATTTTTGTGTATCTATTTTTTCTTCTTAAATGCCAGGAAATTGTGCTTCTATTGTCCTTTTATTTTTTAAAATATCTGCAAAAATATGAAGATAAATAAAAAGGAATCTGAGTGGCATTTGATTTTATTCTAATTTCTGTCCTTCCATCTTATTAAGTATATCTTAATGGCTAGTTATTATACCAATATGAGAGCTCTCTAAAATTTTTAATTTAAAAGATTTTTCAGTTCAAAACATCAACAGTCTGGTCAGTGACAGTCAGATTTTAATAGCAGCTCCAACAATAAGCCTTTTACACCTTAACCAAAGAAGCAGAAAGGCTTACATGAAGAGAATGCAAAACATGCAGCTCTCATAGACACAAAAGTTCACTCTCAAAGCAAGCCGGAGAAAACGCAGACTATCATTACACAAGTGGTCAGGATGGTGGGGGGTCTCCCACAAATGTGAGGTGCCTTCAGCCACAAGCCTGCTAATTTGTGGCACCAGGCTGGTACTACTGGAATGAGATTTTACAACACTAACAAGCAACAATGGTTTAGACAACAAATACCTGCTTAAGAGCTGGGTCCCCTTCTGACAAACTCCCCTGAGAGCCTATATAGCCAGATAGACAGATACTTGGGCAGTCCATTTGACTGCCACCAAGTGCACTCCAGTAAGTGCATCAGCCAGATGGTGGAGACCAGAGAAAATATTTTTGCTGCTCACAAGCCAAGCTCTTAGGACATAGAATAAGATGGATGAAAAAACCTCATTTGATTTTTTATACAAAGGCTCACGGCAACGTTTGTCTGGAAAGATGCTGGTCTGGAGAGATCCACTTAACTCCTCAGCCTGTGAGACCAGCTCAAACAACAGGCTTATTGGGAGTCTTATTGAGATATGAGATACCATATCTCATGGTATTTCCCTTTTAAGACAAAATGACATTACAAGCCCCATAGACATAAAAGAACAAAATAACTGTCTCTGGAATAAAAGGACTAATTAAAAAATTACATTAAATTAAAAAACATCAAGAGTTTAGACTAGGCCCAAGAAACTAGTTTCACAAATATTTTCTCCCGCTAATGTACATTTAGCAGAGAGAAATAGGCTCACCACTTTCAGTTTCCACTTAATCCTACAGACGAGAAATCAGAGAGACTGATGGGTTAAAGTGCTTATCACCTCTCCCAGCTGTGTTCAGATGTCCAGGATCCCTCAGCTGCAGCACTCTAGGGAGCAAGCAGAATTCCATCCAGTAATTCTTGTGACTGGCTCACCAGATTGTGGGGGCTAAAAATAATAGTGCTTTTCCTTTTACTTTTTAAGTTCTTTTGGCTGGGCTAATAAATTAACAAAGATAGAAAACAGGAGAAAATCAAGGTTTAATGCATTCACATAGGCATGATAATTCCAAAGACAGTGAGGCAACACTAGGTATAAAAAAAAAAAAATTTTTTTTTGGACAAAGGAGAGATGGGGGAACAGGATATTTGATTTCGGAAGTGAGAATGGGTGATTTACAGGCCGTTGAGAAAGAGCAGAACACACATGGCAGGAAAGTTCCTGTGAGGCAACTCAGAAACAAGTTGACGCAACTTGGCCAAGTGATTCAGTTGATTGCAGCATCATCCTGTTTACCAAGAGGTCAAGAGCTTCATTTCTGATCAGAGCACATATCTAGGTTGTGGGTTCAATCCCCATGTAACCAAATGTAGGTACAGCTGCCTGCTACTACAAAAGTCAATACTTGAGAGACGGGTGCTGATGTAAAGGAGAGTGGTTTATTTGCAGATGCTGGCCATCTGCAAGATGGGGGGCTGAAGCCTCAAAGTTCATCTTCTGGGAAGACGGGGAACTCATGTCTCAAAGTCATCTCCTGTCATTGGAGGCAGAGGTTTTTTATAAGGAGGGATAGGGGAATAGAACAAAAAGATCAAGGAAGGGAGCCACAAAGTTCTCTGTGTTCAGACTAGCGCTGTTCATCCTGATAAGGCAAGTGATGTTCTGGTGTACATCATCCTGTCTAGTCATCATGGGTTCACATCATCCTTGCCCCATGAACGAAGGGCAGCAAATCTGCTGGAGCTGGGATGCTTGAAGGTCTAAGTTTCTGTCTTTTGAAACTAGTTCCTAGGATTCTGAAACAAACATGGTGTTCATCTACAAGCCACACATTAGTCAAAGTTAGCACTCACAGAAACGATGTCAAGAATGGTAGGGTGAGTTACAATTTCCCACTGTTACAACTTTTCACTGTTATACCCAGTCAGAGCACATACAGGAAGCAACCAATTGATGTTTCTTTCTCACATGCATGTTTCTCTCTGTCTCTTTCTTTTCCTCCCTCTCTAAAAATCAATATCTTTGGGCGAGGATTTAAAAAAAGAAAGAAAGAAACAAAGAAACACAGGGTATATCTAGCCAATAGCTCCTTGTCTGAAGCCCTCTTGTTTGCCATACTTAATTCAAATTGGGCCAAGTCAGCATTCTAAGATCTCCTTTCTGAAGCAAATTTCTCAGTCTGAATCTGTTGAGCTGGGAATGGGGTGAGTCAAAGTTTTTTTCTGAGTCGTTTGTTTCTTAATAAACAGCTTAAAATTAATATCTAAAAAATAGACAGCTTTAGGGTGGCAAAACTTTGGTACCTTTATTAGTAATAGCTAGTATATCATAAAAACCCAATAAATATCAAGCTGGTGATGGTATGAATAGAAACAATCATCTATCACAAGACCACCAGGAAGTATGGCCCCTGGTGAGTACTGTATTTTTTGTCCCTTTGTCTTGTCTATCTTTAGTACCTAAATTACGCTATTAAGAAAGTACTATCCCTGGTTGAGTGCCTCAGTTGTTTGGAGCATCATCCCATACACCAAAAGGTTGTGGGTTTGATCCCTAGTTGGGGTGTGTATGGGAGGCAACCATGAATCAATGTTTCTCTCTCACATGTCTCTCTCACTTTCTCTCTCTCTCCTCCCACTCTCTCTCTCTTTAAAATCAGTAAACATCCTCAGGTGAGGATTAAAAAAAAAAGAAGAAAGTACTGTAACAAGGACCTGTTAGTAGAGAATTTATGCACAATTTATGCAAAACTGCTGGGTTCTCTGCTTTGCCACTACATCCCCATAAGTAAATTACCCTTCAATAAATTCTGTTATGTTCTGTATTGCCTGTATTGTTCTCCGGTCTGCAGATACCTTCTCATTACAATGGCCATTACACCTTTGCCCCACTGTGAGACATTTACTACCTGCTCAAGTTACTTAGCTCTGTAGACAATCAGGTGCCTCATTAAGAACAGTATACTACACGTACTCACTTTAATTTGTAAAATCTGCTAAACTCTACTTGGTCTGGCACCCTGCAAATCACCAGCCATACAAGGACAAAAAGAACTGATTTCTGTTCTCTAATAGCTTTCAGTTTGGTGTGAAAGACAAACAAGAAAATGAGTTTTCAATAAACTAGTGATTTAGTGTTAGTTGATTTAGTGTCAGTGATTTAGAGTGATTAGTGTTAGTTGTCAGTACAGTTGCAAGATCTAAATGAACAATATAGATATAAAATTGGCTTAATGAAATTCTTGGTACATCATAAAGTTAGTTCCATGTCCCCTCAAATTATTACAGACTTCAAGGAAAGTTCTTTTATTTCTCTACAACAAGACATTCTCAAACAGTCCACCTTCTAGTCAGCTCCCAATCTTCTTTCACCTTGGGACAATGACTTGCCACACTAGTCGAGGAGCTTTGTATTAAATATTATTGTTGCACTTTTGCCAGGTGGCTTAGTTGGTTGGAGCATTGTCCTGTACACCAAAAGTTGTGAGTTCTATTCCTGGTCACGGCACACATCTCAGTTGTGGGTTTGATCCCTGGTCAGGGCATGTATGGAAGACAATCAATTGATGCTGTTTCCCTCTCACATCAATGTCTCTGTCTCTGTCTCTGTCTCTGTCTCTCTCTCCCTTCCTCTCTCTATAAAATCAATAAACATATCCCTAGGTGAGGATGACAACACTGGATTCTGGTGTGACAGGAAGGAGCCAGAGGGGGAGCCAGCCAAAATCATCTAGAAGGAGGAAAGTGGAGAAACTCAAGGTTTTCCCTATAGCCTGTGGTGATGGATCCCTCCCTCCCTGAGGGATTGCGCTGCTTTGCCTTTACAAAAACTGCTATAGTAACCAAGGGTGTTTATTAAGTTCCTTCTAAATAATTTTTTTCTTGATTTTCTTTTATTCATTACAAGTCCTAGTCTTGTATTCTGGGCAACAATGAAAAGTCTAGATACACATAGAGGAAACTGCTTTTTCCCTTTGTAGGAGAGGGAACAGGGTGGTCTGGGGAGCACATGTAAAAAATAGTTTTATTGAGGTATAACTGGTATACTTTTACATCATACATATTTAAAGTGTGCAATCTGATCAGTTGTAACATATCTATACATTTATGAAAACAATCACCACAATAAAAATATTGAACAATAATCCACCCAGCTGCATTGTCATAGAATTCAGAAAAAGAAGAAAACTAACCTTCAGAGTCACTCTACCCAGACATGTAGCAAGAAGAAACTAGAGAGTGACAAATAGTAATAATGAGCTTGAAGTACAGTCACCACACTCACTTATAAAGCATGCCCAGTGAAGAGACAGTGTGGGGTAACATCCAGGATCCACCTTGACTGAAGGAACTCCATCTTAGATGCCCGACCATGATTCCTGCTTCAGTAAAATTCCATAGTTGAAACTGACCTAACCACACCCTTAAAGTATAACAGAATGAAATGCTTCCTTTCTCTGATGGTCTGCAGGCTAGTAGCTCCTGCTATAAATATCCTAATCAACTAAAGGAATTCTGCTTGAACTTGAGCAGCCCCCTGGTCAGCAAAGAGGTGAGAAAATATGCACAAAATAATGACTGTTTTTCAAAGAATCACAGGTGCTCGGTAACTGGACTCAGATCAGTGGTGGTCCATGGGCCAACTGGGAACGAGGGATTGAGAAATTTCACACTCTTCCTAAAATCTCTTTTGATGCCTACCTGTCTAAGACCAGCCCATGCCTTGTCTTGCCCTTCCTCCTTTCCCTTGACAATAAAAGATGCTGGATTCCAGACTCTTTTAAGATGTATTTGAGAATTAGTTCCAAGATAGGCCTATTTTAAAAACAATTAACCTTTCCTTGCTCCAAAGTCCGATCTATTAAATATTGGCCTTTCTTTTGGAGCATTGGGCACATGGATCTTGGGCCTGTAACAAAAAGATAGAATGTACACCAACAATAACATCCTTTTTTAACATCATGTTCTGCAAAATAGTTGTTTTTGTCAATTAAATGGTAATGAGTAGATATGGAGCACAACAGTTATAATCAACAAAAGCTTCAAGAAGTGTCAAGCAGATAGTAAGACTTCCCTCCACATTGGCTTAAAACTGACAGAGACCACATTGGTCCAACATAGCAACTAATTGTACCCCTAGCCTCATTAATATACTCATTGTAACACATCAGCATGCTAAACGACACATCCAAAGTCACCATAATGGGAAGTGGAAAGCCCATAGGAGACCACAAAATGGCTGATGGAGCTCCTCTGAGAAATCTCCACACACTACTGGCCAGCCCTACACATGGTCCCTTTCCAATAACAGGCAGATCCTGAATAATTCTCCCCCTTATTGAATACCAAATTCCCTAATTAAGTGAATCTCAATTTTAAAAAAATTATCTAAAGGGGGAGATGTTCTTTCTGTCTGTGGAGTAGCCCATTCTGTGTCTCACTACTTTACTAATAAATTCATCTTCATTTTAAACTCTGTGCTGGCCAGCATTTGAGTTCTTTACTGTGTGAAGCCAAGAACCCACAGTGGGTTGCAGAACCTCAAGTCTCTGGACCCATGACCTGCCTGAATAACAAGAATGTTTTTGCAAACATTATTTTACAGAAACTTTGAATGGTCCATTGACTATGGGAAGCATCTTGTAATTTCCCCTGGATCAACTGACACCAGCTGACAATCGATTGTGAGACAATCAACCTCATCCTCATTTCCAAGTCCTACACTCACACCAAGGCCTCTATATAAGACACCCACAAGAACCCCTCAGAGAGCTCAACTACTCTTTCTAGTCAACTCCCTTGTGAACAAGCTCTTTGAAATAAAATCTATGTGCTTGATCTCATACTTAGTTCAGTGCCTATTTCTGTGACATTGATACTCAAGAACCTGGCATTTAAGGTTACCTAACAATGAAACTCTTTCCATTCTGATGAATGATGCCTTCTTTATTGTTAATTGTTAATTAAGACGACAATAAGGGAGTAAGAGGGGGGGATAAGCAAGGAGGGGGGAAAAGTAAGAAAACACCTTCCCACCCACTACTGCAAACTACAAAGAAACCCAAAGCATATGTGAGTTCATTGAAGGGTTTGCAAAGGTACTATGGGATTTGTGCCCTAGAAAGTGGCTCCTGGGATACAATGTTGACATCCTTCCAAGTGTACCACTGTCTAGTCTTCAGGAGGTACATTTTTATTCTGTCACTGAAACAGAGTGAAATGCTTGTTCTCTCTGTCTTAAGTCTAACCTGCATTTCTCCATGACCTTTAGGGTTAATATCTCCTGTTATAGATATGCTAACTAGAAGAATTCTGCTTAAGGCTTGAGTCTTTGCAAGAGCAGCCCCTTGTCAAAAGGAGCCTTCCCTACAGAGGTGGAGAAATATGTACAAAGTAATGACAGTTTATAATAGATTTATAGGAGTCTCCAGACTGGACTCAGTTCAGTGGGGATCAGTGGACTGGTGGGAACAAAAGGACTTATAAATTTCTTGTTCTTTCTTGGATCCCTATCATTCCTAATTGTCTGGGATCCTCACCCACCACTTGCCTCGCCCCTCCTCCCTTCCCTTGACATAAAGACACCTGAATTCTGTGCTCCCTAGAGATGGAGTTGCAGAAGCTATAAGGCACCCCCCTCCCCAATCTTCTTGAGTTGGATCTTCTTGGTCAATGAACTTTCCTTCAAACTCTAATGTTTTGAATATTGGTCTTTTTTTTAAGCACTAGGCATACAAACCTTGTACCAGTAATATACCTTCTAGGTAGGACCTCCATCATAAATTATGAATAATGCATGTGGAGAATTGTTTAATACTGTGGACTTATGATCACTACCAAAAGCAATATTAAAGTGCTTTCTGCCATGAGCAAGTAGATTCAGAGGCCCTAGTGATCCCACTTGCTCTGTGAGGCCTGAACCAATCTAAGAAGGCATACGAGGAGATTGGGAACAGGCTTTCATTTCACAGAGAGAGAGAGCTCAACATGCAAATACTGATGAGGTCGCTCTTGGAAAGGAGGAACTTGCTATAATTATCATTTACTCTGTTAATTGAAGGACTCACTTTAGTTGTGGATATAGTACTGCATTGGGGAACTATTGGTTGCTGAAACTGAAGAAAGAATTTACAACAGAGAGAGGCAGAAGAGGATTGCCAGGCCAGAAGATGAAGAAGACACTATGATTTTGTTGGTATGTAGATGGTGAACAACACCAGATGTTAGACCTCAGTCTTTGAGTTCAGCTAAGAAAAGAATTCAGAGCTAAAAAACTCAAATACAAGTGAAAGTTTATTTAGAAAGTCACAGGGGTAGAAGTGAGCCATTGAAGAAGTGAGCCAGCTGAGCTGCATGTACTCAAGAAGCAAGTTACAGGAGCAAAAGAAGGGCCTTTGGGGCTTAGGAGAAAGAAAGCAAAGATAATGTGCCAGAGGGAAGAAAAGGAGAAGGAAGGGGGTGAGCATGTGAGAGAGGGAGAAAGAGAGAGAGGTTGTATAGAGAATTTTTTAGGGAAGATCTCAGTAGAATATTCATCAGCTTTCCAGATGTGTCCTTTCAGAGTCATAATTTCTACTGATTGGTCGGTGCTTGGGTAGGGAGTTATTAGTCATTGTATCTGGTCCTGATGTCAGCTGTGGTGTCACTTTGTCTGGTTTTTCTGCTTTTCTGGGCCTGAAGCTAAAACACAACTGAGGCCTAGATGTTATCTCTACTTTGACCAAAACTCTGTCTCTGTGATCAACAGATCCAAGGCTTTGTTCTTAATATTATTTGATGTTGATCAGAACCTCGTTGTCTTAGGGACTTAATGCTTAAGGGAGTGGTCGTGCAAGAGCTTGTATGAAAGTCAGATGAGGCTATACTTTGGCCTTGTTTCTCCTCTAAGGGAGTCTACCACATGGCTAGGGACATGCCAGAGGAGGAAAGGTCAGACAAGGGTCTGAACTGCATGACCAACAATATGAACCACATGACTAGTAATATGCTAGGGGAGGACAGGCCACCGCACAATACTTGTTTTCCCAGTTTCGCCTGTCGCTAAACACCCCAGGCTTTCTGCCCCAGTGACCTTTTGTACTTGGCCTTTCATTCCTGCTCTGCTCACGTCTGTCTAAGTGCCGACTATATCAGATACACTTAAAATTGCAGGGGTAAGGAAGAGCTGAAACCTCTAACATGTTTATCTGTCCACTGAAAGTGTGGAATTTTTAAAGCTTCCTTGGTTTAAAGAAGCTTCTAAAAATTAAAATTATTCTTCATTGGATATGGCCATCCCTGCCTTCAGGCAGATACCCATCTTAACATGTTAGTACCTCCATTTTAAGATTAATCTGCCTGGGTCAGCCTCCGGTGATACAGTAGGCATTTAGACAGGCATGAGCAGAGCAGGAAGTATAGCCCAGATATGGAATATCACCAGCATGGAAAGTCCCAGGTGCCTAGCAAGGAGCACAAGTAGAGAAAACAAGTATTACAGGCTAGGAACCTTAACCCAAAAGTAACCTTTCCTCCCCTAGCCTGTTGCTAGTCATGTGCTTTAGATCTTTCATATCACTAGTCATATAATTTAGACTCCCTCAGAGAAGGAACAAGGGGGCTGAAGAAAAACCTTATATGATTCCCATACAAGCTTTTGCACAACTACTCCTGAGGTATTAAGCCCCTAGGACAATGAGGACCTGATCAACATCAGATAATCTTACAAACTAGGGCCTGGGCCTGTTGACCACAGAGACAGAGTTTTGATCAAAGTAGAGATAACATCTAGGCCTCAGTTGTGTTTTAATCTGAGGCCCAGAAAAGCAGCAAAACCAGACAACGTGACACCACAGCTGACATCAGGATCAGATGCAATGACTAATGACCCCCTACCCAAGCACCAACCAATCAGTAGAAACCATGACCCTGAAAGGACACATCTGGAAAGCTGCTGAATATTCTATTGAGATCCTCCCCTGAGACCCCTAAAATACCTTCCTTTAGAAAACACATGAAAACCCTTAAGATGAGGGACCCAGTGTGTGCTCTTTCTCTCTGGAATACACCCATGCCTTTCCCCTTCCTCTCCTTTTCTCAGGCACACTCTCTCTGGAGCACACCCATGCCTTTACCCCTCTTCTTCCCTCAGGAATGTTATCTTTTCTTTCTTTCTCCTCAGCTCCAAGGGCCCTTCTTTTACCTCTGTGACTTGTTTCCTGAGTCACACAGCCCAGCTGGCTCACTTCTACCTCTGCAAATTTCTAAACAAACTTTCATTTATATTTGAGTTGTAGACCCTGAATGCCGAACTCAAGGACCAAGGTCAAATCTGCCATTAGCACGGGAAGGACTAGTACTTCTTTATTTGTAGGATACCAATAGTCTCTCCACAGAACAGAGGCCTCTGATTTGTCTTCAAACAACTGTTTCTCTTCTTGATTGTGCCTGACCCCTCCAGGACAAGACTCCATCTTTCTTCTCCCAATCTCTACCTATTTAGGCCACTTTCCTTCCCCACTGGCTCCCTGGCTGTGCAAGTCTGAACCTGGGCGGTCTGTTGCCACCTATTACTTTTTTCCACACATGGAGCCCTCCAGCAGTTTCATGTCCCATGTGAAAGATAACATGAATGGAGCCATATAACTATAGAGCCAAAGTAGCCATTTCAGAGGAACTGCCCTGTATGTCTTATTTTTCTTTATCTTACAAACTGAACCAAATCACCATAATTCCAAGAAGTCAGTAATAAGTAGAATATTCTGTTTGTAAGGACTGATAAAATTGGGCTTTGTTGATGACCAAATCACTAACCAATTAATTAAATACAATTTTAGCTGAATCTCAAGCCAAACCATGAAGTACAAATCTAACCTTACTCATCCAGCACCAATAAACTCTTTTTAAATACAACTTACTTATTTTTCTACCATTTTTCCATAAAAACCTTGAGCCCCTCTCCTGTGAAGGGGGAACACTATTTAGGTTTCTGCCTGAATTTGTTCTTCCGAATTGCAATTTTTTCAGATCCCAAATAAACACTTATGCTTCTCACTTTTGCATTTTATTTTTTAGGTTAACAGCCAGGAGGTTCAATGACCCAGGAACCAGGGCTGCTGAATATGCAGATACAGATGCAGCAAAACACCAAGTAGGCATCCTTAGAAGCTCCACTAAAGTGTTACCACTAGCAGGAGAAAAAATGAGGAGCTTCAAGCTTGGAAAAAAGAGTGAGATGACCTTAAGAAAAATCTATCTACAGGAAACATATCTGGAAACTTAAAGTTTCCTTTCATTCCACCTTCATCCTCACTGCTGGTAAGGAGTGAGATCTCCGTTACCCCAGAAATGTAGGGATCTCTGGCCCCTCTCATCGCCAGGCCCTCCTCCTCACACAGAAGCCCCTTGGGCTAAGAATTCACTTTCATAATAAAAATATCGCTTCCAATATTTATAAATGTAGTGTGTAAAGACAATGACAGAACAGGTCAAACTGGTTGGAAGTAGGGCCTTTCTCTCCCTATGACCTTGTCCAGAGCCAGAGGCAGCTATAAACAGGGGAACATATAAAATGATTAAGTGATGAAAGTCCAGTGTTTTCAATGGCTGTAAGGAAGGTTTGCCAAGAACTGAAGAGACTCACAGGCCAAGTACTCTGAGAAATCTGTGAGAGCCACCTGTGAGCCCAGAAAGAAAGAGCCACAACTCCACAGCACGTGGTGGAGCAGAGAGAATGGGGATTTTTTTTTTTTTTAGTATACTCTAGTGGCAGAAAGGATGGCTTGAAAGCCAAAAGACCTGGGGTCTACTCCCAGCTCTGCCACTAACTAGCTGCAGCCATGAACAAACCACTTAACCTTTCTGAGATTCAGGTTGCTCCTCGTTTGAAAGCAGGGGATACATTATGTCAGGGATGGCAAATGGGTGGCATGTACCCCTTTACCTTTCTCATGCCTTCCGTAGACACTACTGTTCAACTACATCTCTTTTTAGTTCTTCTACAGCAGTCAAAGCAGGCACTTCCAATTAAAGTTTGTACACAAGTTGAGATCTAGTTATTTTCTTTCTAAAGTCCCTTCTAGCTCCTAAATGGAAGGTTCCAATTTTTTAAGTAAGAAATGACCAGAAGAAGAAATTTTCTTTTTCATTTTTTTTCTTAGAGAATTTTTGGTGAGCCAAACCTATGACAATTACTAGGAAGCAAAATCTCAACAGACTGAAAAATGCTTCCTATTTTTCCTATTTAATAGTGAAAGAGCGAGAGAGAGGGAGGAAGGAAGGAAGGAAGGAAGGAAGGAAGGAAGGAAGGAAGGAAGGAAGGAGGAAATTAAGGCAAATTTAAGATTATAATTTCATACACTCCTCCTTCCTACCCCAAGGCTGAGCAGGGTCTTCCTGAGGTCACACTGTCCTTCCTTCTGTGTCAGAGATTTTAGTGTTTAAGACTTTCTTTCTGTCAGTTCATTCAGCACAACAGTGTCCCCTGTAGCTCCCTTTTATCTAAAACATCCTACACTTGTTAGTAAGTGCAGACACAGGGAAAAGCTCCAGGGCTAGAATCCTACTTCCCTCAGGGGAGGACAAGGAAAGACCAATTAAAGAAGCTCGTCACTCCAGTCTGGTAATTAGTAGAATTCATTAAGGGAAACTTACATACAAGGCATATCTTGGGTGACTGCAAGACAGAATGGATCCCCACAGCACCTGACAGGTGCCAAAGAATTATACAGGGTAAAGGGGGAAGGGGGAGATAATCAGGAATACTAGTACGTGAGTGCTACCAGATAAAAATTGCATGCTTGACCAGGTCAGGACAATGGCCCGTTCCAGGAAATGGCAAGTCACAGGAGGCGGAGGAAAGGTCCTGATTTATGTCATAATGAACATCAATTATGATCAGACAGTCACTCAGGGTGGTTTGTGGGAAATGGTCTCTGTCTAGCCTGGGTCCAGCTCAGTGGTGAGAGAAGGGGTCACATCATGGAACAGTCTTTCTTCCACAACATTTAAAAGTTTATGCTTGGCATCAAGGAATCTACCTGAAGAGGAATTATCTCAAAAAAGAATTATCTCTAAAAGCCAGGAGTCAAAAGATGAGGCATTTAGTCATTCTATTCCCTGCTCACCAAAGTTAACCAGATTTATAGTTCTTACCCTCTGGCAGGAAAGCAGGAATGGAGAAAGCTTCAGGAATCCAGGTGGTTGCAAATGAGTTTTATTGAAAGAAGCAGTAAAGTGGTTAAAATGGAGCCCTTCTCACAACCCACTCCCTACCCTCCAAACTACACAAGGGCAAGCCTCACACCAGGGAAGCATGCTTATATCAGATAGGAGCCCTAATTTGAGTTATTTCCCACAGGGCAAGGAAGGAAGAGGGGAGAGGCGGATGACACAATGAGGTCGGGCATCTCACTGCCCTGAGTTCAGCTGGAGACCTCTACTGCAGCATCAAAGTGAACTGGCACGTATGGGTTTCCCTCACAAGCCACGATGATCTGTCTCTCTTTCTGGCTGGTCCGGTATGCACAATTGGGGTACTTGGAACCATTTGTCAGGCGACAGTCTGTGATGTTCATGCTGGAGCTGCTCTTGTGGCAATTGGGCTGCCCATTCTTGCAGGTAATGTTTCTCTGAAGGCAAATGGCCTGGACATCCACCAAAGGCTCATGCACAAAGGTATTCACTGGCTTGCACCTTCCCTCTGTCATTTTCCTGCGCCTCATCATTTGGTTGCAATAGCTGGAGTTGCTGGGGTGGCCGTCTGGATCCATGTGCTGTCGCTGAAACTTCATGGCCCCTGATTCCTTGCCCAGGGAAGTCTGGGCCCATCCCAGCACCAACAGCACCAGGATCAGCAGTGGGCCCAGGATGAGGGACTTCTGAGCCATGCTATCCTCAATACCTTGGAGGAACCTAGCCAGGAAACGCAGAGAAGAGGAAAACCATTACTTTGGAAAGACAATCCCAGCTCCCACCTGTGGTCTCCCTGGCTTACGGTCTACCGTCAGGTCAGCCAGAAAGACATCCCTCTTCCTGCAAGATTTTCCAAGTAATGAGACACTCACACAGACTCTTATCCAAAAGCATTTTACTTCTACTAGTCATAGAGAGGAGGTTGCTGTGACCTCCAAAGCAACCTAAAATCCTGTCAGTCCTGTTTTCGAATACTGGAGGGGTTTTTTTTTTTTAAACCTAAAGATACATTTGTACTCAGTGCTCTAGTGGCTCAATAGAAGATCCTTTTAAACAAACCATGAGCCAAATTGTATCCCAGATACTATCATGACAGCCAGGATTGTGGTGGACAGAGCCCTGTTGTCCTACAACACAGGGGAAACTCAACCCAGTGCCTGACACTGGCATCATAAAGGGATGCCACTGTATTCCAAAGAGATGCTTGCCTCCACCCTGCCTGAGGCTGCTCCTTCTCCAGCCCCATGGGTTCTCTGCAGCCATAGTGCTCCCTCCTCATCCCACTTCTGCCTCCAGCTGTGTTTGCCTAGCCCAGGCTTTCACACTGTTAGCCTTGCCCACCCTCGCTCCCTCCTCTCCAACCTTCAACAGAAGCAGCTCCTGAGACCACCTCTTGGGCCACTTACCTGGGTCTCTAGCTTTGATTCCAGACAAGGGCGAAAGCAAGTGGAAGGCCAATTTATGCAGTCACCGGATCCTTGTGATGTGGACTTTATGTAGATTACAAAGGGGCTTGGCTTCCAAGATGAGAAGCAGGGGAGGAGCATTTTGGTTTCAGCCTAGAGGAAAAGAAGGGCATTGTGAAGAAGGAGTGGGGAATTGCCCTTTCTCCCCTCCGTTGTTCCTGCTGGTTCACAGGAAAGACAGAGAAAGCCACTGTGGCACTAATGCTCAAACCCCAACCAAGTCCGAGTGGCCCTTGAAGGTTAGCAAAGGGCACATAATATGTAATCAAGGGAGAAGAAGGAAAAGGGAGGTCCTCTGTCTACCCAGGAGTCCTGGAGTGGTTTTGACCAGGATTCCTTATCTCCTATTAGCAGATGAGGGTATGGGCGTCTGAGGGGTGAGGGGGAGTAGGAGAGGTACCCAACTGTCTCTAGCCAGAGAAGAAGAAGGAGAGTACCTGAACAGTTTGGTTAAGCAGCAAGGCCCTGGCTGGTGTAGCTCAGTGGATTGAGCGCGGACTACAAACTAAAGTGTTGCAGGTTCAATTCCTGGTCAGGGTACATGCCTGGGTTGCAGGCCATGACCCCCAGCAACCACACATTGATGTTTCTCTCTCTCTCTCTCTCTCTCTCTCTCTCTCTCTCTCTCTCTTTCTCCCTCCCTTCCCTCTCTAAAAATAAATAAATAAAATCTTAAAAAAAAAAAAAAAGAAGGAAGCCTGCATGACCTCACCCAGTTCTGGTTACTTCAACCCTCCTGAGGTGAGTGTGTGACAGTTTTTATCTACAGTGACCACTCATCCTATAGGTCAGAGTTGAGTAGAGAATCTAAAGATAAACCGAAACCCAAAATCACTTTTGGAGAAAAAATAGAGAACATCGTATTTCTTAGAAGCAGAATTTCCTTCTAGAAAGAGATTTCTTTTTGCTGGGTGACAATTTTGATACTGCTTGAATGAGAAATATCAAAATCTAAAGTTATTATTTTTATAGTAAAATTATTTTATTTAGTTATACACTCTCCAACAGCTTGAAATAAAAATTTCCATGGTTTCCCATTGAACTGTATGTCACTTTTTAAAGAATGTCCTGTTTTTCATTAAAATAACTTCTTAACCACTCAAAGTGTTTTAACTTTCTGTTTAACACTCAGATATGGGTTTTTGGAAAGGCCACATGTCACCAGCTCCATGAAGTGGTGAACTGGTTGTTGTTTTGGAAAATCCTTCACATATTTACCCAGAAATACATGTCCATGAAGTTCTGAACCATCATCATCAAAACCTGCTTTGTTGCTAAGTGGGAACTTCCATAGTCTCCCCTCTTTTATCCACTGGATAAAACCATTCTGAAAAAGGCTGCTTATTGATGGCAGCTAACTGCTTAGCAAATTCCACATTCCAAAATGAAGGTGTTCTTTCTGTTTCAGGTGCCTCTTCAGTAATGGCCCTAACATCAAAAACACTAAGTTTCTTCCCTTTGAATATATTTTTCCTAAAATTGCTAAGGGCCTCACTGGCTCTGAACTCCAGTGCTTGAGCAGCAGCTCCAAGAGCCAGGTACATACAGGGAGAAACTGGATTGTCGGGCAGTCCATGCTCTGGATTTAGACTAGCTCAGTCCAAATTCTAGTTTAGAACCTTAAGAGCTGGGCTAGTTACAGAACTTGATTTATTTCCTTGCTCCTTAGTTTCCTGGTCTCTAAAATGGACACGATGTACCTCTTAGATTTGATATTAGGACAAAATAAGGTAAGAAGTGCAAAGTGCTTAAAGTCATGCTTAGAAAGCATCCATGAGGGAGGACCCCAAAAAACACAATTTATCTTCTGGAGGGAGGGCACCTTGTACCTTGTAGTACAGGCTTCCTCTACTAGGAAAGTGTTCTAGGAACCCATCTGTATCAGTGTACCAGCTGGTATTGTTGTGATAGGCTGCATTCAGCCTCAGGGAATTTTTTTTTTTTGAAGAGTCTTTCAATGTGTTTGCCCATTTCATGATGGGTGATTTAGGAACATGTTTGCCTGCCGACAATGCCCTGAGTGTTCAGCAGTTTTTTACCAAAAATGACATGACCCTCGTGCCCCACCCTTCCTATATACCAGAGCAACTTTTTTTGTATACCTGGATGAAAAAAGTCCTCAAAGGGAAACGTTTTGTCCATGTGGAAGCGGTGAAACAAAAAACAGCAGAAGCACTAAAAGGCATCAAAATCGAGGAGTTTGAAAACTGTCTTAAGCAATGGAAAAAAAACACCTCGATAGGTATATTGCATCAAACGGAGAGTACTTTGAAAGTGACTGACATTTAAACATGTAAGAATAAATACACAACTTTTTCTAAATAAATTCCATTTTAAGGGAGTCCTCCCTTGGTAAGTGGTAGGTCAGTGATTGTTCACAGAGAGTGGTATTGAGATATCTCACAAAGGAATAACACTGGGTGATCTCTGAATTCAAATAACATTGGTTGATCTCTGAATTGCTTTTTATAATGGGTGGAGTCAAGTAACAGTCAGACCTTTGTTTTGCTGAAAACCTGAGCTTAAAATAGCAGCCAGTTTTGAAATCCTGGGGAGAGAAAGAAAGGGGAAGAGGAGAAAAGAAAGGGACCTTGGTAGGAAGAACAGAATTTTTTACATAAAATTTTTAAATTTTTTCGTCCCATGATATCCTAGAAATCTCTAGTCAAGTCAACCTTATTTGCTAATGTGTATGACTTTAGGAGTAGCAGTGGGGCAAAGGAAGCCATATCATGGCATAAGGTTTTAGTTTCATGTTTCTGTAGCTCATCCACCACCTCATCCTCTACCCACATTTTGTTTGTTTGTTAGTCCTTAGGTAGTACTCATCATCTTGAGTAATATTGGGAGGGAAATTTTTCCTACCCATTTACGTTCCTGTTTGAGGGCCTTTGAATTAACTTATAAAAGCCAGATTAAGAGGAGAGACTAGACAAAGTTTATTTATGTGCACATAAAGGAAATAGGAAAAGACACTGGCGTTTGTGCTGCCTGCCATGTACTGAACCCAATAAGCAGAGACAGGGATTGACTCTTTCTGGGTGCTTTATTCAGATGGCCAGTGATCTGAGAAGATGCCAGGTTCATATCCTAATGGATCATCTTACATTTTTTTTCCAAGTCAGTCTTTTTATAACAGAGAACAAAGTGCAGTTAGGGGTTTTGAAATTCAGGGAAAATTAGACTTAAACCTGCAGTATTCTCGCCCTGGGCAGTTAGCTGTTCCCAGAGGCAGTGGTCATCTGCCTCTTCCTGAAACACAATGACCTGGATGCCTCCACTTGTTCCCCAGGCAGTAATCTTTAGCAGTTCCCCAGGAGCTCGACTGTCTCTCCCTGGAGCCAGGATGGGCCTTATCTGTACTTTCTGAAACAATACATTTAACATATGCATTACTTACTAGGTTTATAACCATGTACCTTGAACTAAAATTTTCCAACTCTTGAGTCCCCTATCATGAAGAAGCTCAAGAGGGTTGAAAGAGGATAAACTTGAGTGTTCAATCAGGTTCCCAAGACCACAGGACATCATGAAGCCACATCAGTGACTGGCCTGAAACCATGCACAGGTGGGAAAATGTAGGGAAGTAATTTTTTGCCCCTTGATGGATGCCTAGAAATTAACCTCTGAAATCCTTCTAGAGCCAAAGGTAGCCCAGGAAGATTAGAGTTGCAGGGCCTCTGTGGGCTGTGGTGCCCAAGGAGCCTCCTTAGAGAGAGAGGCTGTGTGGCAAGGGGCCACCCACTCCTCTCATGTGTCTCACACTTTTCTCTCAAGTAGTATATCTGCTCCTGTTCCAAGTTATGCACAATTTTCCTGATTCCTCTTTAGGAGTGAGGCTCCAGACTCTCTAGAGCTAACTCTATGGAGACAAAGGTCAATTTGGATTAGAGTAATTTGGGAGACTTCATGACCCTATGACACTAAAGAGCCTCTTAGGGGGCAAACAACCTGGCACCTCAATCCTGTCACAAATCTATGCATTATAGGCCTCAGTTGAGAAACCCTTTCCTTAGTGAAACATTGTACAATCTTCTCCCAATTCCAGCCTCCTGCCCACATCCCAATATTTCATCTCACATGACAATGACTAAAGGGCAAAAGGCTTTGAAGGGTGTGCAGGTTATCATTCCTGTTAATGATTCCCATTTTATAAGATTTCTCATTTCTCTTTCCAAGCTCATTTCACTTCTGTACATCCAACAATGTGAACTGGGAAAGAAAGGGATTCCAACATCTGAATTCTTGTTTGAGGCCAACCAGGTACAGGTTGCACTTTCCCAGAGAATGGCTGTGACGTGTGTGTGAGCCCACCAGGTGTAGTCAATAGCATGGTCTCCAGAACACACAGAGAATGTCCCCAGTCTTCCACCTCCCCCTCCCAGCCTCTCCACACTATCAGTTTTCCTCAGCCCCAAGGACAGAGTTCTCCTACGTCCTTTCTCACCCCAAGTGCCATTCCTGAGTCTTCTTAACTGGAGGTCAGATATTGCTCAGGGTATCTGAGGAAAGATGAAGACTTGGGTCTCTGTGGTTCCTGATAGACCTAGTTACCTTTCAGCCTAGGTGGTTCAGTAGTCTCCTTGGTTTCACCCATTTTAGGAGAGTGGGACCAGTGCCTTCATTCCTTATTTAAAGGTAGCCCACTTGTGCCAGCTCTTCTGATAACTTATCACAGTAGCATTAATTATTGACCTGGACTCCTGTGTGAAAGGAAACAGCTGATAGGAGAGAAAGGTGGAACACGTGAGGGACCTGGGAGCCTGAAATCTGCAGTCTCCACCAGGGTCACAGACCTTGTCTTCTCTGAGAAGAACTAAACCGTTAATTCAAGGTCTTTGTTGTAGACCCAAGTGCTCAGAATCCTCCCAACAGAAGCATCCCCTGGAGTTGTAATACAAACCAGACCTTGGTAAGAGCTCTGGTACAAGTGAAGACAGGATTATCAGAAAACAATGGGAGAAAAGGGGTGGAGTGAGGGAAATCAGGAAAGGTTTCAGAGCAAAGATTATCTTGGGGAGGACTTTTAAAGATAGTTTTCATTTTAGTGTTGTGTGTGTGTGTGTGTGTGTATTTTAACTTAAGGATGGGGGAAGGACAATTCATACAAAAAAGTGAGAGAGAGAAGTAGACACTCATGGTAGAGCACTGTGTATCTGTGTTTTTAGAAAATAGCAAGTTCCTCCATGTGACTAGGAAAAGGTGAGGAATGGCGCAGAAAAGAAAAATGGCCTGAATAGAAGTATCTTTAATGCATGCAAAATGCTTCAATATGTAGAATATATAGACAGGTACTTTGAACTCAAGGGATGGAAGGACACAAGCAATGGAAGGGAACTTCCACAGTTTTCCCATTATACACATGAGGAGACTGAGGCCACAGCAGGCCCAAGGTTAGAGAACGCCTTAGCAATAAAAACAGAAACCAGCTTCATGTCCCCAACTTCCAGGGCAGTGCCCTCACTACACTATGCAGCCTGGTGTGCCCTGGGTGGGGAACAGATGCCTAGGATGTGCACCCAAAGGGGTTCAATATCTCTTTGTGAAATTGACCTCTTAGTCTAGCTACGGACTTCCCCCAGAGTTCTCTCACCACCCTTCCTGCTGTGAAGTGTGGTGGGAGAAGGCAGGAATAGCTTTGCTGCTGCCTACACCTGTGGACTTATGGGAGCTGGAGACTTACATGAACATACCAACAGGGGCACTTCCATTGGAGCAGCTGCCATGAGAGAAGTGAAGGCAGGGAGGCAATGAGTGACTCCTGTCACTGTGTTTTGATTTTTTGATTCAGGGCAAGATGTAGGTGGGGAAATTGAGGGAGGGAACTCATGTTACCTCATCTACTCTGGAAAGGACTTGCGCTCACCCAGAGGCTACCCAGCCTGGCTACCCAGGAGCTGCTCTAATAACAACTCCCTGTGGCATTGGTCCTGCGCAGCTTCTAGTGTTAAGGTCCTTCTCTCTGACCCTCAGCTCCCTTCTCCCCAGTCATCTTGTGCAGAGGGGATTAGGAAATATGCCAGAGATGAAAAGCTACTTCCTTTATAGAAACAAACCCTGATCTCTGGGCAAAGAGAGCCCCTAAGAACCCTAAGGAGCCCCTACATTGAGGAGAGGTAGCTGGCCATGTGACTCTGGTGCCTATGGCTGCTTCACTGGCCGGCAGGGGGCGCTGTATCACCTGAACCCTGATGAATTTCTTCCTATAAAGACAGCAGGAGATCAGCTGGAAGCTTCTTGGTTACTGACTCACGGCTGGAGGGTAATTGAGAAATAAACAGAAAATTCATCCAGCATAAATACCGCCTAACGGTCAAAAAAATAGATTTCTCAATTTACCTTAACCTTCATGCTCTCTTTTTCTTTAGTATTTAATGTGCCACCTTCAGATTTACAATCTAGAACCTCATTTTTGTTTGGCTGTGAGTGAGGGATGTTGTTAACACTCTAAAACAAAGAATAAGAACATTAAGAACAAGTTCTCACTCTGGTAATCACAGGCACTTGAAACAGCACATCAAGAAAGGCCACCAATAGAACATATAGGCATGATGTATGGACATGGGCAATGGTGTGGGGATTGCCTGAGGAGGAGGAGGTTGCTGGATGGAACAGGGAAAAATTGGGACCACTGTTACAGCATAAACACTAAAATATAATTTTTTTAAAAAGGAAGGAAGAAAGACCACCACTGAGGGCAAAATTTCAAACAGTTATCAGCTCTCAGTCTGGTGTCCTGAGTCAGGAGAATAACTGATATACTCAACAATGATGACATCATCTAGGATGCAAATGTCTGCTGCTGCCAGTATAAATTACACTTCAGGAGAAAGTTTACAGGAATGAGAAAACACACTTTTCATATTGCTAAACAAAACAAGCCAAATGTAAACTATTATGTATTACTTCATATATATATATATATATATATATGTTTTAAACATAATCATAGAAAAACACTGGTTAAAAATTAGTAAATGTGAAAAGTGTTTGTCTTTGGTTGGTGAGATTATAGGTGACTATTTTTTTAGTTTGGTGACTTTCTCCCCAAATATCTTAATGTTTCTGTACTAAATATGTGTTCCTTCCTTATTTAGAAAAAAAAAATAAATCTTATTTATGGACTTCCGGCAAGATGGAGGAATAGGTGGACGCACCGTACCTCCACACACAACCAAGATTAGAACAATAACAATTTAGAGCTAGAATAACACCCAGAACTGATAGAGGATTTATCTGAATGGAAGTCAGACAGCCAAGAAGTTAAGTAGACCCGTTCATCCAGACTGGTAGGAGGGGCCGTGAGGAGCCGGGCGGGCACGGGTCGGTGGCACGGAGGTCGGGGAAAACTTGGTGCGAACTTGGCGCATAAGCCATCCAGGGTGCGCAAGAATGCAGCGGTGGACCCTGAGTACGCAAGCTGCAACTGGCAGACCCAGTGAGGTGGCGATTGTGGACCAGGGCAGAGCTCACAGCCCAGGATCCCAGAGAAGGGACTGAGATCCCAGGAGAACGGAACTACTGACATTGTTCCCTCCCATCCCCGCTCCCGCCCCCACATACAACATCACAATCTAGCGACTGTGGTGCCCAGCCCTGGTGAACACCTAAGGCTCCACCCCACACCGTAACAAGAGCGACCAGAATGGGGAAAAAAAGGGGAAAAAAGGAGAGATATGTTTCCAACAGAAGAACAGATCAGTCCCCCAGGACTCATCCTTTTGAGCGACCAAGAAATAGCCAATCTATCAGATGCACAGTTCAAAACACTGGTGATCAGAAAGCTCACGGAATTGATTGATTTTGGGCGCAAATTAGATGAAAAGATGCAGGTTACCATAAAAGAGATGAAGGAAGATACACGGAGGAGAGCCAATAGTGAAGGGAAGGAAACTGGGTCTCAAAACAATACAGTGGACCAGAAGGAAGATAGAATAAACCAAGCAGGAAAGCATGAAGAAATAAGAATTCAAAAAATGAGGAGAAGCTTAAGAGCATCCAGGACATCTTTAAACGTTCCAACATCCGAATTATACGGGTACCAGAAGGGGAAGAGGAAAAGCAACAGATTGAGCACGTATTTGAACAAATAATAAAGGAGAACTTCCCCAATCTGGCAAAGGAAATAGTCTTCCAAGAAATCCAGGAAGCTCAGAGAGCCCCAAAGAAGTTGGACCCAAGAAGAAACACACCAAGATACATCATAATTACATTAGCCAAGGTAAAAACGAAGGAGAGAATCCTAGAAGCAGCAAGAGATAAGGGGACAGTCACCTACAAAGGAGTTCCCATCAGACTGTCAGTTGATTTCTCAAAAGAGACCTTACAGACAAGAAGGGGCTGGAAAGAAATATTCCAAGTCATGAAAGACAAGGACCTACATCCCAGATTGCTCTATCCAGCAAAACTCTCATTTAGAATGGAAGGGCAAATAAAGTGCTTCTCAGATAAGGTCAAGTTAAAGGAGTTCATCATCACCAAGCCCTTATTTTATGAAATGCTAAAGGGACTTATCTAAGAAAAGAAGATAAAGAAAAAGCATGTATAGTACAGCAAACTCACAATTATTAACAACCACACCTAAAGCAAAACCAAAAGAAACTAAGCAAACAACTAGAACAGGAACAGAACCACAGAAATGGAGGTACATGGAGGGTTAGCAACAGGGGAGTGGGAGGAGGAGAGAGGGGGAAAAGGTACAGAGAATAAGTAGCATAGAGTGTAGGTTGAAAATAGTTAGGGGGAGGGCAAGAATAGTACAGGAAATGTAGAAGCTAAAGAACTCATAAGTATGACACATGGACATGAACTAAAGGTGGGGAATGTGGGTGGGAGAGGGTGTACAGGGTGGAGGGGAATGAAGGGGGAAATGGGACAACTGTGATAGCATAATCAATAAAATATATTAAAAAAGAAAAAAGTAAGTCTTATTTAAAATATTGGCTTCTTAAATCAAACATTCTGAGGTCTTTTCCAGTCCCACAGGACCCTTCTTCTTGCCCAGAATTTTAGATTCCTCCTCCCAGTAGATGATACTAATGGAATCCAAGGGTTTGTTCAGAGAACACTTGACTAATTTTTGTGGGGTGTTAACCCAAAATAAAAGGCTAAAGTGAGAGACAACAAGAATTTATTAGAGATGCAAAAAAATAAGTATTTGAATTTGTACTGGATAGTCCTTTTGTTTTCTTTGCTTTTGTCAGTGAATCACCTAAGACAGAACCCCTGGAGTCATCACATCCCAGGACTTCTGCACCTCCTTTGCTGTCAGACATGCCATTAATAACAAAGGAGGACCTGGAACACACTTTACTAGCCCTTTTGTTATGACCTGTCATTCAACTGTCAATGTATTTGGACATCTATGAAAATAAGAGAGTCATACATTTTTAAGGTAAATTGGAATTGATATGTTAAAAATTATTTCTTATTTATTTCTTCTGTGATAATAAATGGCCAGTTCACTATATTTTCATTCCTCTGGGTTTAAATATCAGATTTATTACTTTCTAGCTTTTACTATGCCAAGTTATTCAACTTCTCTGAGTTCACTCATCCATAAAGTAGATATAATAAGAGCATTTATATCTTAGAGTTGTTGGAAGCATTAAATGAAAAACTAAATTGCTACACAGAATGATGTAATCTTGGTGTTCTATCTGATGTCTCCCTTCCTCTCATTGCCCTAAACCAATCATTCACCAAGATCTGGAGATTTTACCACTTTCATATCTGGAAAGGTTTGCTACTGCTTTTCATTTCCACTGCTCATCTTAGACCATTGTCATCTCCCCTAGGTTATGAACTGTAATTGCCTCTGGTCCTTCTCTGCTGTCTTTTCCAGTTCCACTAGCCTCAGACTGCAGCCACACAGATCCTTTAGAGCTTTCAAGGCCCAGGAGCCATGCTCTCCCTCATCTACAGGTCTTTGAATTACTGCTGCACTTGTCCGGAAGACTCTTTCCCTCAACATTATTTTACTCGTCTTTTGGGCTCCTACTCAACTGTGAAACATTTCTGAATCTCACAGGAATAGGGTAAAGCACTCCTGGCGTGTGTTCTTCAGAACTAGTAGTCTTTGTCACATAGCATTTTAATTTGCTGTTGACTTTTTATATCTCCCAATAGACAGGAAGGTCACAGAGGGCAGGAACTCTGTTTGATTCACTTTTGTATCTGAAGTGCCTAGAACATCCCTACAATGGGCAATCATACCATTAATGTAGCAGGAACAGAGGTACCTTTAATAAGCTACTCACTGTCACCCCACCTCCATCCTGTACTTTGCAATTGGTTTTCTGCTCCCAAGAGTAAAAACTTCATTCCTGTAAAATTTTGTCTTTTCTCCTTGTGGATATATTCACTAATTCAGCCTGGCAAGAGTTTTTTTGGATCTTGATTCTATCATCCATGTTATTTTTTTCTCTCTGTCTGTCATCTGTCCTGCTATCTATTGTGATGAGATTTGGCATGTTCATCCAAGTCATTTGTAAATATAATGAGCAAGACAAGCCCAAGGAGGCAGCTCCTGTCACAGCATCACTAGTAAGGCAGCCAGAGTATGGTGACTTTTATCAAATGCTTTGCTGAAGTAAAGATGCAAAATATTTCCTGCATTTCCTTTTTTTCTTATCTTACTTTTATCTGACTTTTAAACAGTTTTAATTACAGTTTACATACAACATTATTTTAGTTTAAAATGGACACCCTTGTGATCAGATGTTTATATAACTTAAAAAGTGATCATCTGATAAATCTAGTACCTATCTGACACCATGTATAGTTATTATTACAATATTATTAACTATATTCCTTATACTGTACTTTACATCCCCATGACTATTCTCTAACTACCAAATTGTACTTAATCCTTTCATGTTTTCACGCATCCCCCCCAACACTCCTTCCACATGGCAACCATCAAAATGTTCTCTGTGCCGATAAGTCTGTTTCTATTCTGCTTGTTCATTTATTTTGTGTTTTAGATTTCACATATAAGTGAAATAATCTGGCATTTGTCTTATGATTCTATTCCTGTTCTAGTTGTTTGTTTAGTTTTGTTCTTTAGATTCAGTTGTTGATATTTGTGAGTTTGTTTTCATTGTAATATTCATAGTTTTAATCTTCTTCTTTTTCCTAAATAAGTCTTTAACATTTCATATAATAAAGGCTTGATGATGATGAACTCTTTTAGCTTTACTTTGTCTGAGAAGCACTTTATTTGTCCTCCCATTCTAAAAGATAGCTTTGCTGGATAGATTAATCTTGTTTGTAGGTCCTGCTTTTCATCACTTTGTATACTTCTTGCCAGGCCCTTCTTGCCTGTAAGGTTTCTTTTGAGAAAGTAGCTGATAGCTTCATGGGAACTATCGGTAACTCTCTGCTTATTAAAGATAAGATTCTCTCTTTATCTTTAACCTTTGGCATTTTAATTATGATGCATCTTGGTGTGGACCTCTTTGGGTCCAACTTGCTAGGACTCTCTGTGTTTCCTGGACTTGTATATCTATTTCCTTTGCCAAATTAGGGAAGTTTTCTTTCATTAATTTTTCAAGTAAGTTTTCAATTTCTTGCTGTTTCTCTTCCCCTTCTGGCATCCCTTGATTCAGATGTTGACCCTTTTGGAGATACCCCAGAGTCTTTTTAAACTCTTCTCATTTTTTTTTTTTTTGAATTCTTGTTTCTTCATTTTGTTCTGGTTGAATGTTTATTTCTTAAGGTCCAAATCATTGATTTGAATCCCGACTCCCTTCCCTTCCCTGTTGGTTTCTTGTGGATTTTTCTTTATTTCCTTTAGTAGAGACTTCATTTCCTCCCTTATGCTTTTGCCATATCCTATGAGATCTTTGACCATTCTGACCACCAGTGTTTTGAACTCTGCATCTGGTAGGTCAGCTATCTCTTCATTGGTTAGTTTTTTTTTCTGGGGTTCTGTTCTGTTCCTTCATTTGGTCCATATTTCTCTGTCTCCTGATTTTGGCAGCCTTCCTGTGTCTGTGTATTAAGTAGAGGTGCTTTGATTCTGTTTCAGTGTACCTATTAAGTTGCATGGCTTGGAGCCTTGGGTATTTGTCCAGGGCAGAGCAGCCATGGCTTTGTGTGTGCAGGAAGAGTCAAAGTGGGAAAAATACCACTGCAGGCTGACTTCTGGGGACTTGCCTGGCCCTCACCCCATTTCAGTTCACTTCACCCACTCACCATATGCATTTGGCACCCCTCCAGCTGCTGTCCTGGTTGTGGTTCCCAGGGTGGGTGAATTTGTGAATGTTCTAGGCTTTCCTGAGAAAGTGGTAGTTTCTTCCACTGCCCCTACCCACACTGGGTTTACAGCCAGAAGTTATGAGGCTTTCTTTCCTGGCACTGGAGCCCTGGGCTATGCAGTCTGGCCTGAGGCTGGGCTCACTTGCTCACAAGGTGTCTCCCTGATTTTTATCCACCAGATGTGAATGTAGGGCTGCCTGTTCAGGCAGCCACTGTTGCTTTGCTGCCTCTCCACACCCAGCTTACTGCTGCCACACTGAGTCTTTTCTGCCCCAACTCCCTCTCTCCACCCTTCCTACCTGTCTGGATGAATATAGCTTCTTTAAATCCTTGGTTATCAGAGTTCCATATAGTTCTGAGTGTTTTTCTGGGTGATTTTCTGGCAGTTCTGGGTGTTTTTCATTTTTAAGTTAGCTGTGTTCCTTCTTATGGTTGTACAATGAGGCAAGGTACATCTACTTATGTCTCCATCTTGACTGGAAACCCATCTTTATTGCCATTTTATTATTCATATTTTTATCCTCTTTTTTCTTCTTTTTAAAGAAGACACTTCATTTTTTGTAACACTGGTTTGATGATGATAAACTCCTTTAGCTTTTTATTGTCTGGGAAGGTCTTTATAATATGGCTGAATCATATTCCATTGTATATATGCACCATTTCTTTATCCATTCATCTATTGCTAATAACTGTGCTGTGTAGAATAATCTTGGTTCTAGGTCCTTGCTTTTCATCACTTTGAATATTTTTTATCATTCTTTCTAGTGTGCAAATTTTCTGTTGAAAAATCAGCTGACAGTCTTTGCAAGCTACCTTGTAGGTAACTGAGTGCTTTTCTCTCGCTGCTTTTAAGATTTTCTTTGTCTTTAACTTTTGACACTCTAATTATGATTTGTCTTTGTGTGGGTCTCTTTGGAGTCCTCTTTTCTGGGACCCTCTGCACTGCCTGGACTTGTCTGACTATTTTCTTCACCAGGTTAGGGAAATTTTTTGTCATTATTTTTTCAAATAGCTTTTCAATTCCTTGATCTTCCCTCTCTTTTTTTTCCAGTACCCTCATGACATAAATGTCATTATGCTTTAAGTTGTCTCAGAGGCTCCTTATACTATCCTCAGTCTTTTGGATTCTTGTTTCTTTTTGCTGTACTAATTGGGTATTTTCTGCTTTCTAATCTTCTAAATCAGTGAGTTGATCCTTTGCTTCATCTATTCCGTTGTTGATTCCCTATAATGTAGTCTTCATTTAAATTAGTGTATTCTTCATTTGTGACTGGTTCTTTTTTATATTTTCTATCTCCATTTTCATGTTTCCTATCTCTTTGTTGAAATTCTAAGTTTCTGGGGGGTCTAAGATGGCAGCTTTCTTTACTCTAGGCAGCGTTTTTCTCGGCTTCTGTGAAGAGGAGAGAAACTCGTGGATCGGTGGAGAAACAGAGCAAGTGGACTAGGTTACTGAATCACTTTTGAAAGCAGGACATCAAAAATTATTGCACTCACTGGAAAACCAGACGGTAAGAAGTCTGCTACAGGACAGAAGGGGCCCAGGGATCAGCGCAGGGTCTAGGGGTGTGCAGACCCCAGGTCCGCCCCAGGATGCTCCGGGGTCTGCCCCAGGGCACCCGGGAGAGAGAAGTCGCTGCTCCCTCCCTGGAATACTGGGGGTAAGCGAATACTGGGGGTGAGCAACTCCAGGGGAGAACGTTGCTAAAAGGAACAGATTGGACAGTTGGACTGGGAAAAAATAGCCCAGGGACGGTGAACACCCGCCCAGAGGCCTGGGAGGAGTGAGGGACATTAGCCGACAGGACCGGGGCAGCCTGGAAGGGGACCTGTAACCCTAGCCCTGTGGAAGTGCAGATTGGTGGCGAGCACAGAGCCGGGCCGCACTCCGCTCCGCTTGCGCTCCATAGGGAGGCCTGAATCTCGCTCTGCGATCCCAGGAGGGATGTGGCATTTGGTGCGTTTCTACAGTGGTGGCTCAGAGATTTCCAGCCAGCCCGACCCGGGGAGCAGGGAAAGGCGCCCACACCCGGGTGCAGTGCGGTTCGGCGGGGAACACGGAGCTGGAAACGGCTTGGCGCTCGCCCCGACAGGAAGACTGACTCTCGTGCGCTTTGATGCTGGAAGGGACTCAGCGAGGCGCTTAGGGCGATCCTAGACCCCGAATCTCAAAAGTTTAGGGGAGGGGTGTGCCCTTTTACGATCCCCAGGGAGGGCGCAGTGAATCCAAAAACGTTGCGGGTGCCTCCTGGGATCATAGAGCTGGAAACCTGCAGGACCTCAGAGTCCGGAAGAATGTGGAAGTGAGATCCAGAGAGCCAGTGTGTGCGGGAGCGCCCAGGCTTCCTGACAAACCAGCTGAGGTCTGGCTGGGAGAGAGAGAAGGATTTCAAAGGTCCCTCAGCCAGTTGAAGCCAGCAAGATCAGAAAACCTGCTCTGGCCAGTTAGAAACCAACAAGAGGTTTTTTGTTTTTGCTTTTGTTTGTTTGTTTGTATGTTTTTTTAATTTTTTTGGCTTTGTTAGATTTCTCTGTTGTTGGTTGATTGATTTTATCTTGTGTTTTACGTGACATTTTATTTTTCAATTCCTATTATTTTTATCTCACAATCCCTTATGTTTCTCTTCCATTCATCCTAATATTATTCTTTCCACTCCAAATTTATCTCTCCTGCACTACATCATCTGCTTTTCTTTCCTTTTTTTTTAATCTTGCAAGTTACTGTAAACTTGTATTATCCTTTTCTCACTCTTCCAACATTTTTTATTTTTAATAATATTTTGGTATTCTTTTTCTTTCTGTATAATCTTCTTTGCTTGGCTGGTTATACTGTCATTTGATAGGTTCCCCCTGGTATCTCAGTCACAAGGTGTTGAGAAGTTACTATCCTTCATCTGTGTTCCATTAATACACCTCTGAAGGTTCTATACTCTTTATTCTTGTTATCTAGATCTCATCGATTCTGCCACAAGACTTTACTATTACTGCTAGTAAGACCTAGTCTATACAATTGTAAATGCTTCTCAATACCCCTAGCTGATCTCAGCCCACTTTGCAATTTTCTGAACTATAATATTGAGGGGGTTGTCTCTATTCTTTTACTCACTACTCCTATATACTAATCCTTAATCCAACCCTACCTTAGAATCTGACCTCCCACAGCCTCACAGCTTTCTAGATCCAACTAACAATCCTCTCGTTCCCAATAAGAGTCTTACCTTCTTTCCCTTTCTAAAACGTGGATAGTGGGGTGGAGGATCACAGTTAATAATATAAGGAGCCTAAGGATAACCCTTCTCTTCTCTACTGGCTGCTAAAGTAAATATCATAGTATACTGTCTTGCTGTTTTAAACCATTTTGCCTTACTCCTCCAACTGATCACAAAAAACAGTAGGGGGAAGCTGTGAGCCCCAGCATACATGAAAGAGACTGCACCATGGAATCTCACAAATATTCTACCACAGAAGTTCACACCATAATTAAAGGGAATTAGAACAGATCAAATTAACAAACAAGAAGAAAAAAGAAGAAACCCACGAACAATGAGAAAACAAAGAAACAATCCCCAATTGAAGGGAAACGAGGAAGCCTCAGGAAAAATGCTAAATGAAATAGAGGCAATTCAACTATCAGATAGTGAGTTCAAAACAATGATAATCAGGAAGTTCAATGAACTCACAATGAGCTTTCAGAAATTAGAGGGAAACTACATCAATCTCACTGCAAACTATATAAACATGAAAAAGGAAATAGAAACTCTCAACAAAGGTCAAGAGGAAATTAAGAATACAATTTCTGAACTGAAGAACACAGTAGAAGGAGTGAAAAGCAGGATTGATGAAGCAGAAGATCAGATTAGCGAGCTGGTGGACAAAGTAGAAAACAGCATCCAGAAAGAGCAAGAAAAGGAAAAGAGGCTCAGAAAGAATGAAGAGGGATTAAGAGAAATGCAAGACAATATGAAACATAATAATATCCATATAATAGGGATACCAGAAGGAGAAGAAGAAAGGCAAGGGATAGAAAACCTAGTTGAGCAAGTAATGGAGGAGAACTTCCCTAATTTGATGAGAGAAAAAGTCACACAAATCCAGGAAACACAGAGAGTCCCAATCAAGAGGAACCCAAAGAGACCCACCCCAAGACACATCATAATTAAAATGACAAAATTTCAAGACAAAGAGAGAATCTTAAAGGCAGCAAGGGAGAAAAAGGAACTAACATACAAGGGAGCCCCAATAAGGCTAACAGCTGACTTCTCAATGGAAACACTTCAAGCCAGAAGAGAATGGCAAGAAATGCTCCAGGTAATGAGGACCAGAGGGCTGCAACCAAGGCTACTATATCCAGCAAGGCTCTTGATCAAGATAGAAGGCCAAATAAGAAGCTTCCCAGACAAAAGAAGTCTAAAAGAATACACCTCGACCAAACCAGCTCTGCAAGAGATTCTAAAAGGACTGCTTTAAGGAAGGGAGGGAAAAGAGAGAGACAGAGAGAGAGGAACACACGTACATAAAAGACAATGGATAAGTACCTATCAATAATAACCTTAAACGTAAATGGATTAAATGTGCCAATCAAAAGACATAGAATAGCTGATTGGATAAGAAAAAATGACCCACATATCTGCTGTCTACAAGAGACCCACCTCAGGATAAAAGATCTACACAGGCTGAAAGTGAAGGGCTGGAAACAAATCTTCCAAGCAAATGGACAGGAAAAAAAAGCCAGGGTAGCAATACTCATATCAGACAAAATAGACTTCCAAAAAAGGTCCATAATGAGAGACCCAGAAGGTCACTTCATAATACTCAAAGGAAGAATACATCAAGAGGACATAAATATTGTAAACATATATGCACCCAACATAGGAGCGCCAAAATACATAAAGAAAATCTTAGAGGACTTCAAGAAAGATATGGACAGCAACACAATTATAGTGGGAGATTTTAACACCCCACTATCAAAAATGGACAGATCTTCTAAACAAAATATCAACAAAGATATTGTGGCATTGAACAATACCCTAGATGAAATGGGCTTCACTGATGTTTACAGAGCCCTCCACCCAAAAGAAGCTAAATATACATTCTTTTCAAATGTAGATGGAACATTCTCAAAGATAGACCACATGATAGGACACAAAACAAGCCTCAAGAATTTCAAGAAAATTGAAATCATACCAAGCATTTTCTCAGACCACAAGGGTCTGAAGCTAGAAACCAACTCGAAGGAAAAAAACCAAAAACACTCAAAATCATGGAGATTAAATAGCATGCTATTAAACAATGAATGGGTCAAGAATGATATTAGGGAAGGAATCAAAAGGTTTCTGCAAACAAATGAAAACGAACTCACAACAACCCAAAACTTATGGGACACAGCCAAGGCAGTCCTGAGAGGGAAGTTCATAGCCATACAGGCCCACCTAAAAAGGTTAGAAACATTCCAAACAAACAACCTGACCCTACGTCTACAAGAACTCGAGGAACAAGAACAAAGACAGCCCAGAGCAAGCAGAAGGAAGGAAATAACCAAGATCAGAGCAGAATTAAATGACATAGACACTAAAAGCACAATTCTAAGGATCAATGAATCCAAGAGCTGGTTCTTTGAAAAGATAAACAAAATCAACAAGCCTTTAAGCAGACTCATCAAGAAAAAAAGAGAGAAGACCCAAATAAACACAATCAGAAGTGAAAGAGGAAAGATTACAACAGATACCACAGAAATACAAAGGATTGTAAGAAATTACTACAAAGAACTGTATGCCAAGAAATTTGAAAACCTAGGTGAAATGGACAAATTTCTAGAAAAATATAATCTTCCAAAACTCAATGAAAAAGAAGCAGAAAGCCTGAACAAACCAATAACAGCAAAAGAAATTGAAGCAGTAATCAAAAAACTCCCAACACACAAAAGCCTGGGACCAGATGGTTTCACAGGAGAACTCTACAACGCATTTAAGGAAGAGTTAACCCCTATTCTTCACAGAGTATTCCAAAAAATCCAAAAAGATGGGAGTCTCCCAAACTCTTTTTATGAGGCCAACATTATCCTAATTCCAAAACCAGATAAAGACACAACAAAGAAAGAAAACTACAGGCCAATATCACTGATGAACATTGACACTAAAATCCTCAACAAAATACTTGCAAACCGCATCCAACAATACATTAAAAAGATCATACACCATGACCAAGTGGGATTCATTCCAGGGATGCAAGGATGGTTCAATATTCGCAAGTCAGTAAATGTAATACATCACATAAACAAAAGCAAAGACAAAAACCACATGATCATATCAATTGATGCAGAAAAAGCATTTGACAAGGTACAGCACTCATTCATGATAAAAACACTCAGCAAAGTGGGAATAGAGGGAGCATTCCTCAACATAATAAAGGCTATATATGAGAGACCTACAGCCAGCATCATGCTCAATGGGCAAAAATTAAAATCTTTTCCACTAAGATCAGGAACAAGGCAAGGCTGTCCACTTTCACCACTTCTGTTCAATATGGTACTGGAAGTTTTAGCCACAGCAATCAGACAAGAAAAAGAAATAAAAGGCATTCAAATCGGAAAGGAGGAAACAAAACTGTCACTGTTTGCAAATGACATGATAGTATACATAGAAAATCCTATAGACTCTACCAAAAAACTGATTGACCTAATAAATGAATTTGGCAAAACAGCGGGATACAAAGTCAATATCCAGAAATCAAAGGCATTTCTGTACACCAACAATGAAACAGCAGAAACAGAGATCAAGGAAAAAATCCCATTCGAAATAGCAAAAGGAAAAATAAAATATCTAGGAATAAACCTAACCAAAGAGGTAAAAGACCTGTATTCAGAAAACTACATAACACTGAAGAAAGAAATCAAGGAAGACACAAACAAATGGAAACATATACTGTGTTCATGGATTGGAAGAATTAATATCATCAAAATGTCCATACTACCCAAAGGAATTTACACATTTAATGCAATTCCTATTAAAGTACCAATGGCATATTTCACAGACATAGAACAAACACTTCAAAAATTTATATGGAATTATAAACGACCCCGGATAGCTGCTGCAATTTTGAGAAAGAAGAGTAAAGTAGGAGGGATCACAATACCTGACACTAAACTATACTACAAGGCCACTGTAATCAAAACAGCCTGGTACTGGCATAAAAACAGGCACATGGACCAATGGAACAGAACAGAGAGCCCAGAAATAACCCCAAGTCTCTATGGTCAATTAATATTTGACAAAGGAGGCAGCAACATTAAATGGGATAAAAATAGCCTCTTCAGCAAATGGTGTTGGGAGAACTGGACAGCCACGTGCAAAAAAATGAAACTTGAGCACCAACTTACACCATATACAAAAATAAATTCAAGGTGGATAAAAGACTTAAATATAAAACGTGACACCATTAAAGTCCTAGAGGAGAACGTAGGTAGGAAAATCTCAGATATTTCATGAAGAAACTTTTTTACTGACGTGTCCCCTAGAGCAAGGGACATAAAGGAAAGAATAAACAAATGGGACCTCATCAAAATTAAAAGCTTCTGCACAGCTAAAGAAAACAGTATCAAAATTAAAAGAGAACCAACTGTATGGGAAAACATATTTGCCAATGATACTTCAGACAATATATTTTGGGTTTAATCTCCAAAATATATAAAGAACTTACACGACTGCACTCTAAGAAGACAAGGAATCCAATTAAAAAGTGGGCAAAGGACTTGAACAGACACTTCTCCAAGGAGGACATACAGAAAATCCAAAGACACATGAAACGATGTTCAATATCGCTAGCTATCAGAGAGATGCAAATTAAAACCACAATGAGATACCACTTCACACCAGTCAGAATGGCCATCATAAACAAAGCAACAAACAACAAGTGTTGGAGAGGTTGTGGAGAAAAGGGGACCCTAGTGCACTGCTGGTGGGACTGCAGACTGGTACAACCACTATGGAAAGCAGTATGGAACTTCCTCAGAAAACTAAAAATGGATCTGCCTTTTGACCCAGCAATTCCACTGCTGGGACTCTATCCTAAGAATACTAAAACACCAATTCAAAAGAACCTATGCATCCCAATGTTCATAGCAGCACAATTTACAATAGCTAGATGCCGGAAGCAACCAAGATGCCCATCAGTAAATGAATGGATCAAAAAACTATGGTACATTTACACAATGGAATTCTATGCAGCAGAAAGAAAGAAGGAGCTCCTACCCTTTGCAACAGCGTGGATGGAGCTGGAAAACATTACGCTTAGCGAAACAAGCCAGGCAGTGAAAGACAAATACCATATGATCTCACCTTTAACAGGAACCTAAATAACAAAACAAAGAAGCAAGCAAAATATAACCAAAGACACTGAAATAGAGGACAGGCTCACGGTGACTGGAGGGGAGAGAAGAAGGAATTTAAGGGGTCAGTGGGAAGGGCTCACAGGAACAAACTTAAAGGGCACATGGTTATAAACTAAGGGGAGGGTGGTAATGGGAGGGAAGTGGGGAGGGTGGGAGGGGGGAATGGATTGGGATTAAAAAGGAGAAAACTGTATTTGAACAATGATTAAAATATAATAAAAAAGAAAAATATTTTATTAATTTTGTTTTCTTCCTAAATTTAGTGTAGATACATAGAACAGATTGACAGCTGCCAGAAAGGAGAGGATGGTGAGGACGGGATGGAAGCCAGTGAAGGGTTTAACCGAAGAACCTTTATGCACAGCCCGAAGGCAGCAATATTGGCATTGCCTTGGGGTGGGAAGAGGGTGGGGCTGGGTGAGGGAGGGGAAGGGGAAAAGCAGGAACAACTGTAACAGCTTAAACAACAATAAAATTTTTTTAAATTAAAAAAAAAAGAAATTCTAAGTTTCTGATTCTTTCTCTAAATTCATTGAACATCCTATAACCAGTGTTTTGAAATCTGCATCTGGAAGTGATCTAGTTTGTCTCTGTTTTGTTTAGTTCTTTTTATGGAGCTTTGTTTCATTTTTTTCATTTGGGACATGTTTCTTTACCTCCTCATTTTGACCACCTCTCTGTGTTTGTTTCTATGTATTACATAGAGCTGCTACATCTCTTGGTCTTGGTAGAGTGACTTTATGTGGTAGATATCTTGTAGGGCCCAGTGGTGCAGCTTCCCCAGGCCCCCAAGCTGGACACTTCAAGTGTGGGCGGTGTGCACCCTCCTATTGTAGCTGAGTCTTGATTGCTGTTGGCATGTCAGTGGGAGGGATTTACCCCCATGCTGATCAGCTGTGAGGACTGACCATGACCACTGTGGAGAATCTGCTGTGCAGGGGCTAACCCCACAGACCAGAGATCACTTCAGTGGGGCTCAGGTACCATCTGAGTCATCCCCTTGAGTGTGTCACTTGTGGGGGTAGTTGGGTAGTGCTTCAGCATGGTTTGAAGCTATGCACCAGGTAAGCTGGCTCTGGGGCCTCCTGGGGGGTGCAAGCCAAGGTTAGCTGTACTGTATGCCCTAACCAAGGCTACTGAACATGAACTACAAATTGATTTGCACATGACTACTTGTGCTTGGCTTGAAGGTGCCAGGAGAGGCTAAGCTGGAAACAAAAGCCAGTTGCTACTAGTGCCAGGCCTGAGGCCATTTAGCAAGATGTATGGGGTACACAGAAGCCAGATGCTGCTTGTCTGAGAGATTTTAGGAAAGTCTGAACCATGAGCCAAGACAAGCCATTTGTATGGAAAAGCCACTGGAATGGGCTTGGATGGGCCTGCAGGTTGGGACAGAGTAGGGAATCATAAGAGCAGGTCTAGCAGCATTAGCCAGGTTGATGGAGACTCAGATATGGTGCCTGGAGGTTAGCTGTTTAGGGAATGGCTCAGAAAAGGAACAATGGCCTCTACCAGCACTTCTGTGTGGGAGAGAGTTGCCTCTCTAACTTTTGCCCCGATGCCAAACAATTTAGTTCCTTCTCATGTGTCCCTGGTGCCTTTTAAGCTGCTGCTCCAGTGCTGGAGCTCAGAGTAAATGAATGCAAATAAGTCTTGTGTGGTCACTTTAAGAGCAAAGCCTGGGACTCCAGAAGCTCTCCTCACTCAGCTGGGTTTTACAGCCCAAAGTTACGGGGACTTTTATTCTTGGCACTGCAAATCTGGGCTGGGGAGCCTGGTGTGAGGCTGGGATCCTGACTCGTTAGGGAGGACCTCTGAAGCCAAGATATTTCTACCAATTTTTATTTTTATTTATTTTTAATACATTTTATTGATATGCAATTACAATTGTCCCATTTTTTCCCCTTCGCTCCCCTCCACCCTGCACACCCCCTCCCACCCACATTCCTCCCCTTTAGTTCATGTCCATGGGTCATACATCTAAGTTCTTTGGCTTCTACATTTCCCATACTATTCTTACCCTTCCCCTGTCTATTTTCTACCTATCATCTTTGCTACTTATTCTCTGTACCTTTCTCCCGTTCCCCTTCCCACTCCCCTGTTGATAACCTTCCATGTGATCTCCATTTCTATGGTTCTGTTCCTGTTTTAGTTGTTTGCTCAGTTTGTTTTAGGTGTGGTTGTTAATAATTGTAAGTTTGCTGTCATTTTACTGTACATATTTTTTATCTTCTTTTTCTTAGATAAATCCCTTTAACATTTCATATAATATGGGCTTGGTGATAATGAACTCCTTTAATTGACCTTATCTGAGAAGCACTTTATCTGCCCTTCCATTCTAAATGAAAGCTTTGCTGGATAGAGCAATCTTGGATGTAGATCCTTGCTTTTCATGACTTGGAATATTTCTTTCCAGCTCCTTCTTGCCTGCAAGGTTTCTTTTGAGAAATCAGCGATAGTCTTATGAAAACTCCATTGCAGGTAACTGTCTCCTTCTCTCTTGCTGCTTCTAGGATTCTCTCCTTCATTTTAATCTTGGCTAATGTAATTATGATGTGCCTTGGTGTGTTCCTCCTTGGGTCCAACTTCTTTGGGACTCTCTGAGCTTCCTGTACTTCCTAGAAGTCTATTTCCTTTGCCAGATTGGGGAAGTTCTCCTTCATTATTTGTTCAAATAACTTTTCCACTTGTTGCTCTTCCTCTTCTCCTTCTGGTGCCCCTATAATTCATATGTTAGAACCTTTAAAGATGTCCTGGAGGTTCCTAAGCCTCTTCTCATTTTTTCGGAATTCTTGTTTCTTCATTCTTTTCTGATTGGATGTTTCTTTCTTCCTTCTGGTCCACACTGTTGATGTGAGTCCCAGTTTCCTTCCCATCACTATTGGTTCCCTGTACATTTTTCTTTATTTCACTTAGTGTAGCCTTTATTTTTTCATCTAATTTGTGACCAAATTCAATGAATTCTGTGAGCATCCTGATTACTAGTGTTTTGAACTGTGTGTCTGATAGGTTGGCTACCTCTTCTTTGCTTAGTTGTATTTTTTCTAGAGCTTTGATCTGTTCTTTCATTTGGGCCACTTTTTTTTTTGTCTTGATGTGTCGTTAAGTACTAAGGGGCGAAGCCTTAAGTGTTCACCAGGATGGGGCAACCCACATCACTGGGTTGTGATGCTGTATGTGGGGGAGGGATCTGAGAGGGAACAATGAACACTTGCTCCACTCTCTGCCAGATTTCAGTCACTTCCTTCCCTTCCCCCAAGCAAATTGGGCCCTTCTGATACTGATTCCCATTGGGTGGGTTTGTGTACATTCTAGGACCCTTTGGGTCTCTCCAATGAACTCTTCTATGAGGCTGGGAGTTTCTCTCACTGTCGCCTCAACCCCCACAGGTGTTTCAATCAGTGGTTTAAGGCTCTATTTCCCCATGCTGGGACCCTTGGTTGTGCTGTCTGTCTCGCTCCCCAGTTTTGCCTGGCTTATCTGTGTGTAAATGTGGGACTGTCCGCTCCACCATCCGCCACCTTGCTCATCCCAGTCCACCAGCCACTGCTTTGCCATGAGTCCTCTCTGCCCCGCTGCCTGACTCCACCTCTCCTACCAAACTAGTTGAATGTGTCTTAACTCCTTGGTTGTCGGAGTTCCATACAGTTTGATAATTCTGTCAGTTCTGGTTGATTATGGTTTTTAAATTATTGTTTTCTTTCTTTTGGTTGTGCAAGGAGGAACAGTGTGTCTACCTATGCCTCCATCATGGCCAGAAGTCCCTCCTCCCAATTTTTAATGATCACACATGGGTGTAGGACCAGCCCATTTTGAGTCTCCACCCTTTTTAACTGTCTTGATATAGTCATATATCTTCTTTATATCCTTAATTATTGGGCTTCTATTCACTTAGATTTCAGGTGATTCTAAATGATGATTTTTCTGTAGTTCAGTTATAATTTTGAGGTGGTTGTACAAGGTTTCAAGAACTGAGTTTACCTGCTCTCTGGATTTCTTAATTCTATCTTGTCAAAGCAGGAAATAAAATTAATTTCATGTGACTTCCACGTGCATCTGTGCTGACTGCTATTTATCATACCTTTCATGTTAAATCCAAACAGTAAATCAGAACTTTAATAGCCCTGCTTAGAATGTTTCTTGGAATTATGTATTATTTTAGACTTTATCTACTTCTTTTATGTTTTTACCTCCCCTGGCTCTTTAACAGGCCAGACCACCCAGGTATCATCTTAGCCTGTCCTCACTTAGTTATCTTAAGTGATTATTCAAGACCATTGCACTTATGTCCTTTTCTCCTCAACTTTCTTGTGTTTATTGTCATCCCTTATTTTGAATATTTTGCAATATAACTGCATATAAACTATTGACTTAGTTTTTCTTAGATTTAAAAGTCCTCTGTTTGGACTGTCCCATATTGTTTAAATATAACTTTTTTTTTTCATTTTGAAAAAACTTTTCAAATTTATATAATTGTTGCAAATAGAGTCCCAAGAAGTTTCTTTCTTCTTCAACCAACTGAGACATAAACCACATTGAGGACATGTTGCCTATCACCTCCTACCACACCCATTCCCACCAAATACACTAGTGGGTATTTCATACAAACGAGGATGTTTTCCTATTTAACCATAATCATCAGCTAGTCATCAAAATCAGGAACTGATCATTGATACATTACTTCCATCTAATCTTCAGGTCTCTTTCAGGTTTTGCCTGTTAACTCAATAGTGTCTTTTATAGCAAAAGACCCCAGCTCAGAACCACGTGTTACTTTTAGGTGTCATGTCTCCTTATCTGCCTTCAGTCTGGAGCAATTCCTCAGTATTTTCTTGACTTTCATGACTTTGATGGTTATTACATAGCATATCTCTTAATTTGGGTTATACCTGGGTGATGTATGAATTTATTTAGACTCACATTTTTGCCTCTGGAAACAAAATCAGGCTTTAATCCAGCAAACCTGGGAACCATGAGGTGTGATGAATTCACCAAGGGAATACTATATTGTGAGTAATATAAGCACTAATTAGCAAGAATTTTTCATTGCTACCCTTATCGTGCCTTCTTTCAAACATTAGCAATTTTCAAATAAAATATTTTTATAATGTAGGCATTTTAAGTTTATGAATTCATACATAATGACTTCAAATGTAGAACTCTTTGTAATAAGATAATCATACACACATTTATAACTAGCCATTTCTAAGTTATTTTTTCAATATAATTTTAAATGTTTTAAAAAAAATTTAAAGATTTTATTTATTTATTCATTTATTTATTTATTTATTTATTTATTTATTAGAGAGGGATAGGTAGGAAGAAAGAGAGGGAGAGAGACATCAATGTGTGGTTGCCTCTTGCACACCCCCTACTGGGGACCTGTACCACAACCCAGGCATGTGCTCTACTAGACTGGGAATAAACCAGCACCCCTTTGGTTTGTAGGCTGGTGCTCAGCCCACTGAGCCACACCAGCCAGGGCTAATTTTAAGTTTTTAATTGGTCATGATTTATTGATTATTTATTTATTTATTTATTTTTACACAAAGGGGAAGAGAGGGAGAAAGAGAGGCAGAGAAACATTAATGTGTAGTTGCCTCTTGTGTGCCCCCTACTGGGGACCTGGCCCACAACCCAGTCATATGCCCTGACTGGGAATCAAATCAGTGACCCCTTGGTTCTTAGGCTGATGCTCAACCCACTGAGACACACCAATCAGAGCTTTTTTCTCACTTAAGTAATATCACTTAAAGATAATGCTACTGTAATTTCTTCCTTTTCAAATTTCTTTAACAATTTTCTTTCATGTCTTATTGACTAGGTCTTCCAAAACAATATCAAATAATAATAAGTATTGCTGGTATCATTTGCTTCTAATTTCAGAAAGATATTTAGATAGATAAACATTGGTAAGTGTTTGATGCTCCTTCCCACTCTTTTTTGTGTAAATTTGCCTGATTGATTTGCCTAAAGATAACTGCTACAAATGTTTAGATTTGGCACATCAAAGGAAACCACCAGTCATCTCAATCTACATACCTTTGTCATATTTGGGAAACATCTTTCTATTCCTTGAAAGAAAATCAACATATTTTAAATGTTATTATCTTTTAAAAAATCTATTGATGGGATCCTGGTTTCTAAAAATTTCTAATCATTCAGACTCTCTTGATCCCTAGGTTTTGCTCTACTCCTTTCTTGAAGGAAAACAACCAGTTTTATGAGGAAATGTGTCTTCTGTGCAATGTGTCCTCTTCTGTGAACAGAGAAAGCCAAGCAGAAGAATATTTATGAAAATATACAGTAGGGAACCTTGGGAAAATACACATAGGGAAAAATATATAGGGAAACTTGGCTATTGAGCATAGAAAATATTCCTGGAAGCTCTCAGAATTTTTGAGACAATTGCCTCTCCTTTCACATGGAAGTTAGTCAGCCATTTATAATTAAGGAAACTAGACGGGTAAGACAGAGAAATTGTGACAGCTCATGTGGAAGCCGTGTGTTGCTGTAAAAAGCTGAGAAACTACTCCCAACCCTGTCACTTACTAATTGTGAATTTAGAGCAAATTACTCATGCTCTGTCTGGACGAAAGATTCTCCACTAATAAGCCAGAAACATGATCCTTGCTCCAGGTTTTATAGCTATGTCTAGAGCTGTGTGAAAAGCCCATGCCCTCTGAACACATTGAGGAGTTTTTGCCTAAAAGTTAATAAAACAAGGTGTAGTGGATGTTGTGATATGTATTGCAATTTCCCCACTTCAATACCAAGGCACTCACTCCTCAGCTGTTGGCGTGGTGGTGACAGACAGCTCTCAGCCATGTCCCTCTCAGGGAATCACCCACAGTGGCTGAGAACCATCCTGTCTAAAGGAAAGTGTCTTCTCCTCCTGCCCCCACCAGCTGTCCCCAGGAGTCCATATCTAGTGAATAAATAATGAGCGGGTTTAAAGACCTGGCCCCTTTACCTTAATTCAGGACAAGTCTGAAGGGTCATTCTAGTTCTAGAGCTTCTTGTGGGATTGGCTGAGACCTTCATTGTGACTGCATCAAAATTCAACTCCTCCTTCTGCTCAGTCACACTTCTTTCACTCCCTATTATAGGGTTGTTAATTTAGGGAGACAATTTTGTTTATTGTCAAGGACCAAGAAACAAAGTCTAGAGATGCTCTATACAAGTGGTGATATATTGAGGGGTGAGTTGGAGAGGAGACAGTAACATACAACATTATTTTAAGTGAGCTCCAGCTCTTCATTCTAACACTTGAACCAAGGCGAGATAGCCACCCTTTTTCAGTAAGGCTACAGAAGAATGGAAACCTCATTCAATTGATCAGTTCCTACAGGGCAGGACAAGCAAGAGGCTATTATTTTAAGCTACTGCAAGAGGCCACTCATGATGTTGGGATCTCCCATCCCAAGAATACAATGGATGCTGAAGGTGGTCCAGGGTTGCTGGTGGTGGCTGGTGGTGGTGGTCCTTAGGTCTTGGATTTCTCTTCTCAGTTATAATCTTGGCAGTCAAATAGAGTTGACCAATGTGGATCTGTCCACAAATCATTCCAAGGTCTCTTTTGTCTTTATTCACTAGTATGAATTTCTACAGGATTTTTTTTACATTCTTATTTTATTTGAAAGCATCCCTTATCCTCCTGATAGCTTCAGTTCTGTAACTGTGAGCGCTGAAACGCTTGCTCTCTCTTAGCATTTCTTGACACAGATCAAACACTTGTGCATGACTGGAGGCTGCCGTTTTGGAAAGAAAGAAAGAAGTAGGTCCTCTTTACAGAGGTCCTGAGTTTAATCCAACCACACAATATCAGTGTATGCAAAAACCACAAATGAAATAAAATACAGTGGGGTTCAGTCTTACTAGTAGGCCAGGGGCCTCAGCCTGGGTAGTACCTGGTTGTACTTAGGGTCCCTGTGGAACCTTCTATAGGTATTAATCTTAAGTCACTTCCAGTAAACTTCCTGAATACAAGTCTTTATCTCAGTGTCTGTTTGCCAGTGAACCTGACTTATGACACAAGAATATAAATGTAAATGTGGATGGGTTTTATTTTAGAATGTGTACAGGTTTAAGTGTTATGAATACCCAACGATAAGAAATTTGTTTAATGGATCATGCTGCATCCATAATATGAAATACCATGCTATAGAGACATGAATAGGAATAAATGATTAGGATACTTTTTTAAATAGCTTTTTTGTTATATATAACACATATGCAAAAAAATAACAAATTTTAAATATATAGCTCTAAAAATTAATCCAAAGTGAACATATCTTTGTTCACTACTATCAAGGTTAAGAAATTTAATTTTATCAGGAGCCCAGATACATTTTAAGAGAAAAAGCAGAACATGAAGCAGTATTATAAAGTATATAGCATTTATTTTATTAAAATTTTATTTATTTATTTTGTTTGTTTTCTTTTTTTTTAATATATTTTATTGATTATGCTATTACAGTTGTCCCATTTCCCCCCTTCTCTCCCCTCCACCCTGTACCCCCTCCCACCCACATTTCCCCCTATAGTTCATGTCCATGTGTCATATTTATGAGTTCTTTAGTTTCTACATTTCCTGTACTATTCTTGCCCTCCCCCTATCTAATTTCAACCTACATTCTATGCTACTTATTCTCTATACCTTTTCCCCCTCTCTCCTCCTCCCACCCCCCCTGCTGCTAACCCTCCATGTGCCCTCCATTTCTGTGGTTCTGTTCCTGTTCTAATTGTTTACTTAGTTTCTTTTGGTTTTGCTTTAGGTGTGGTTGTTGATATTTGTGAGTTTGCTGTCCTTTTACTATACATGTCTTTTCTTTATCTTCTTTTCTTAGATAAGTCCCTTTAGCATTTCATAAAATAAGGGCTTGGTGATGATGAACTCCTTTAACTTGACCTTATCTGAGAAGCACTTTATCTGCCCTTCCATTCTAAATGAGAGCTTTGCTGGATAGAGCAATCTGGGATGTAGGTCCTTGTCTTTCATGACTTGGAATATTTCTTTCCAGCCCCTTCTTGCCTGTAAGGTCTCTTTGGAGAAATCAGCTGACAGTCTGATGGGAACTCCTTTGTAGGTGACTGTCCCCTTACCTCTTGCTGCTTCTAGGATTCTCTCCTTCGTTTTTACCTTGGCTAATGTAATTATGATGTGCCTTGGTGTGTTTCTTCTTGGGTCCAACTTCTTTGGGGCTCTCTGAGCTTCTTGGATTTCTTGGAAGACTGTTCCCTTTGCCAGATTGGGGAAGTTCTCCTTTATTATTTGTTCAAATACGTGCTCAATCTGTTGCTTTTCCCCTTCCGATTCTGGTACCCCTATAATTCGGATATTGGAACGTTTGAAGGTGTCTTGGATGCTCTTAATCTTTTCCTCAATTTTTTGAATTCTTATTTCATCATGCTTTCCTGCTTGGTTGATTCTATCTTCCTTCTGGTCCACTGTATTGTTTTGAGACTCATATTCCTTCCTTTCACTATTGGCTCTCCTCCGTGTGTCTTCCTGCATTTGTTTTATGGTACTCTGCATTCTTTCATCTAAATTTCATCCAAAATCCACCAGTTCCGTGAGCTTTCTGATCACCAGTGTTTTGAACTGCGCATCTGATAGATTGGCTAATTCTTGGTCGCTCAAAAGGATGAGTCCTGGGGGACTGATTTGCTCTGTTGAAAACATGGTTGTTGTTTTTTTCCCCTTTCTCTCCTTTTTTTTTTTTTTTTCTTTTTTCCGGCCTGGTTGCTCTTGTTTTGGTGGGGGGGCGGAGCCTTAGGTGCTCACCGGGGCTGGGCACCCCATCGCTAGATTGTGACGTTATATGTGGGGGCGGGGCGGGAGCGGGAGCGGGGTGGGAGAAAACAGTGGCGGTAGTTCCGTTCTCCTGGACTCAGACCCTTGTCTGGGCTTCCGGGCCGCGAGCTCTGCCCTGGTCCACAATCGCTGCCCCTCTGGGTCTGCCAGCCGCAGCTTGCGTACTCAGGGATCACCGCTGCCTTCTTGCGCGCCGGATGGCTTTTGCGCCGATTTCGCGCCAAACCTTCCCCCGACCTCCGCGCGCCGCCGACCCGAGCCAGCCCCGCGCCCGCCGGCTCGTCCTCTCCTACCAGTCCGGATGAACGCGTCTACTTCAACTTCTTGGCTGCCCGACTTCCATTCAGATAAATCCTCTGCCGGATCTGGGTGTTATACTGATAGTAAATTATTGTTGTAAATTATTGGTTTTCTAATCTTGGTTGTACGAGGGAGGTACGGTGCGACCACCTATTCCTCCATCTTGCCGGAAGTCTCTGTTTGTTTTCTTAATTGGTACATTTATTAAAAACATAGACTAATGGTCCTGTGCTTAAATGTTGTTGCAGTTGTGTGCTGACTTCTGTAAAACATAACTAATCATAAGGAGCTCTTCAACAAATACATTCCAGACAGAAGTAAAAGGTCAACAGAAATGACTGACAAGACAGGGCTACTACAGACAAAGTTCTCTTATATAATTAATACTTGCTAGAAAATGGAATTTGACATTATTTACAGTTACAGCAACATTCATGGAGGCTGAATATCACAGGCATAAGAAATGTCTTTTCATACTTCCCAAATAGTTTTCTATTTTAGCTCTGAAGGTCAGTTACCACAACCAAACTTGTTCTTAATAAGCAGAAGTTTTATGTCCATTCAAAGAGCCTCTTACATCTTTCTGGGTCTATTCATTTGCAGATTCATTTGCAGAGCAGAAACTGTAACCAGGTCCTTCATATCATGCATTCACATGCAATGTCCAATCTTTTATTATATGCTGTCCACTTTCTTTAAGATAAAAGGAGTGACTCGCAGCAGGGCCAAATAGATGAGGAAGTTCCATAAGGAGGAAATCACATCCCCATGCATCTTTCATTTCATCTCCTCAGGGTCCAGCTTCAGTGTGAGGCCCTCAATATGAAATATCGAGGTGCTGCCTCACCAGCTTCTAGCTGCCACGCTCTGCTTTTCTATTTCTTTTTTTTTTTTTTTTTTAGAGACAGGGGAAAGAAGGAAGAGAGAGAAACCTTGATCAGCTGCCTCTCACACATGCCCTGAACAGGGACAGAACTGAAACCCAGACACGTGCCCTGACCAGGAATCAAACTGGTAACCTTTTGCTTTACAGGATGACCCCCAACCAACAAAGCCACATTGGTCAGTGCAGTGTTCCATATTTTATAAAAAAATGTACATAGCATAGACAAAATTATGGAAAATTACACAGTAAAATATTAATGTTTTAATAGATGAAAGTACAAGTGATATATTTCTGCTTATCAGGAATTTTACTATTTTGTGTCTTTTTCAATTTTTACCATCCACTTGGTAATTTAGAGAAATGTATACTGGAACTTTCTAATGAATAATTACTTACTATTGACTTGTTCCCAAAATTAACTAATGGGAATCCTCTAATTCTGTATTATGAACACTATTGCTCAATTTGTCTCTCATTTCTGGGTCTCTGATAAGTCTGTATTCCTGAAACTTTCTATTTACCCAATGAATTGATGATGGAACCACAGATAGTCCAACACTTTTTTCCTACCATAGATATCAGCAACTGTGGGGTGGGCGGGGGGCTGAGGGGAGGAGTGCAAAGGGGGAAAAATTAGGACAACTGTAATAGAATAACAATTAAAATTTTTTAAAGAAATAGATATATAATAAATTAGTGTATTAAATTACTTATTTTTATGCTACCTCAGCTATACAATTAAAGCTTTATTAAACTTCTTCAAATGTGGACACTCTGAAGACATTTAATTTGTTTCTCATTGAAAGATAGGAGTTTGTGCATTGTAGTTAATATTAAAATATACAAAATCCATATGTGGTAAAAATGCATTTCTTGCTGATCTTTTGATAGGAGGGAAGTAGAGGTAAGTGAGAACATTTCTCTCCCTTTCTATGGATCCGTGTTTCTGTGTGAATAAGTTTGATTTTAGTTATACCAAAGGCAATTAATTGGTGAATACATCCACAAAAGCAACTTTGACTCTTTAAAAAGCATAAATGTCCTAAAGAAATAGATTTTGTATCCAATCTTTCCTCCTGAGAGGTATTGAGAGAAAGTTCTTTAGAAGAAAAAAAATTGAAAAAAATGTTTTAACTGGGTGCAGTCTTAGAAATCATCTTTCTTCACTCTCTCATTTCTCAGAAAACAATACTATGGCTCAGAGAAGCCACATGGTTTGGCACAGTCACTGCAGATCTGCTGACAGGGGCCTTGTGATCATGCTGTGGGAGGGGGCTGGGTTCCCTGGCATCCACACTTATACTCACACAAGTGCTGCTGATGGTGAAATACTCTCCCCTGCTCATATAAAAACAACCAGAACACTGCTGAGGTCTGCTTTTCTAGCTCCTTTGTAAGACAGAAAATGAATTAAAGGGGAAAAGCATAGAACGCTGGCTGCTATGGCTCAGTGGGTTGGGCATTGTCCCATAAAGTTAAAGGTTGTCAGTTCAATTCCCAGTCAGAGAACATGCCTGTGTTGCTGACCAGGTCCCTGGTTGGTAGTGTATGAGAGGCAGCCCATCAATGTTTCTCTCCCTTGCTTTCTCCCTCCCCCCTTCTCTCTAAAAAAAAATCAATAAAATCTTTTTTAAAAGTTTGAATCTTTTAAAAGAGTTGCATTTGGAGCAGAAACAAAAAAGCAGAGAGGGATTAAGGATTAGCCTTTCTGGAGAAGTGAGACCCATATTCAGGGAGAGGAAACTCATTTCAGATGAGATTGCAATGAGAGAAGACATTAGGAATATTTAATCTAAAACTCAAAGTAGATCAGCCAGTGGGGTCAGAAGGTTGAATTTAGTGAGTAAATAAAAGGCTCCACTTAAAGTAGATGTGAGACTTGTCCTCTGAATTGGATAAGGCTGAACGCTCTGTACCGACTTCCCTATCCACGTGGTTTGCTCTTGACAATATCTCCTGCTTTTGGGAAAAGAAGCACTATTGTGCTTGATGATTAACACAAGAAGGAAAGCAGGAGGTAGATTTGAGACAAGAAAAATTTCTAAGCAAATAACTATTCTCAAGACCTTGCTTCCTTGATGGAGCCAGCACATGAGGACTGTTAAAGAGAGGGAAGGAACTGCTTGAAGTAACTATCCTTCTGGGGACCTCTTCCTCCTAAACAGGATCCCCTTCCTTCAGGGTCTCCAGTGGAATCAACAAATGCACCCTAGATCTCAGAGCTTGGAGCAGAGTATGGAACAGAGAGTATGGGCTGGTGAGCAGAGTTGGGGTTGGAAGGGGAAGCTGTGAGAGAGAAGCAAGAGCTGGCTACTAGGAACAAGAAGGGTCCATATACAAAGAAACATTTACAAAGAAGACAGGCAGGATTTCAAAGAGGTGCAGAAGGCAAGTAACTCAGCCTCCTACAGCATGTCTAGGAGGGTCCTTGCCATCCAGGTGGACAAGTGCCCCCTTCTCACAGGTCACATGAACATGCCTGGTGGAGTCCTTGTTGTAGTGGTAGCAGGGGTGCTGGGTCCCTGCATTGGCAAAGCAGTTAGTGACTCTGACATTGTGAGCACTGTTGTGACAGTTGGGCACAGAGTGGCCATTGGTGCAGGGCACAGATGGACTTCTGAAGAAATCTGCTATGGTGGCAAAACCTCCTGAATGAAGGTTTCAGTCCACTTGCATTTATACGCATAGATCACCATGGTCGCCTCATCAACATATCTCCCAGTGTCTCCCAGTGGTGTCCTTCAGGGACCCATGACCTGGGGTTGTCTATATGTTGTGTTAAGAAGAGCAGGCCTGGAGTGAAGACAGGTTGCTCCAGGAAGAAAAAGAGGAGGAGAGCCCACATCAGATTCATGTTTCCTGTGGAAGTAGGTAAAAGAAGAACAAGGTCAGAGACCTGGCTATGGTCTCTTTCACCAAGATACCCATTTCTACAAACTCTCAGCCCGAACATCTAATGTAAAATTTCTCCACCTGTCCCTATCTACAGTTACTCTTCTTGTACACAGGGCAACTATTGTTTTCATATCCTCCTTCCAGTTTACACCTCTTCATTTCTATGGGTAAGAGGTAAGGAGAAGAGAGAACTACTCATCAGTAAAAGGTGTTCCTTCCACTCACTCACTTCTTCATGGGTCTGTCATACAAGGTTATTTCAAACCCAAGGTGATTCTTACTCCTTACTTATGCACACCAGTTAACCTAAAAACAACCATCTCTAAAGTATTTGCATTTATCAGCCACCTGATAAATCAGCCTGTGAGGGAGGTGGATGTCACTGCCATCCCTTTTCTGTAAGATGCTAGCTCGGAAAGGAACTGACAGATCCACAGGCCTTGCATCTTATGCAACATTTCCCCCTTCTGTATGCATGCCTGTTTTAAATGCCATATGGAAGGAAAAAATGTGACCATTTCAATTTTAACAGAGTATTTCATGTTTCCCCTGCATATTTCTCTGACTCACAATAAAGGTTCCCCACTCTTCCATACATGCAGCCCAACATCAGGAAACTTCTCAACAGGTGCTCAGGGTTTCTGAGTAATGGCTGAGTGTCAGGTTCCTGTCTCTGGGTCTAATATTCTAACTCTTGTCTTTCTTTTTTCTTTCTTTTCTCCCTCTTTTCTTTCTTTTCTTTGTTTCCTTTCTTTCCTCTCTCTCTATCTCTCTCTCCCCCCCTTCTCTCTCTCCCTCTCTCTCTCTCTCCCCCCCTTTTTTTTAATACTTGGGAATCCCAGAGAAGGGTTTTTGCAGAATAGATGACATCCATGGACAGAGATGTGTCCTTCTCAGAGGTAGGTATTCCTAGCACAAATGGAACATCCATTGCCTCTATCTTTCCTCTAATCCTGTAGAAATTACATTGTACATATTTTCTTCCCAGGCCTTAGGGTGGAGGCCATATAGAAAACTCCCAGGCCTGTCAATGATCTTAAACAGATTGCTTAGTAGGGCTAATTTAATGTTTTCCATTTCACATCTAGGATCTTTATCGGCATCACACAGAGTGCCTATGACATCACTACAAATATGAAGAAAGAATCCTGCAGTTTGGTGCCTGCCTGTCCCCAGCTTGCTATTGGAAGTCTGCAAATCACCTCATTCTTCTATTCCTCATCTCTAAAGTGAAAACTACAGACTAAAAATTGCTTCCAGCTCTGTTATTCTCTGTCTTTCATTCCCTGGTTATATGTTACTATGTGTAGGAGTCCATGCATGAGTGTGTGTGTGTGTGTGTGTGTGTGTGTGTATACATGTAATATATATATTCATGTAAGGAGAAATATTTTGATGGGTTTGATGAAGTCTAATTTTCCTTAAAAGCATTTGTTAGTGAATTTAGGTCAAAAAATGTAATTACTTTTGTGTAAAGATTATTTTGGTTTTGTTTCCACAATTACAACTGAGTATTCTCATTACAGGAATAGTTGCCTGAGACTTGGATCTCCATTTCAGTAAGACAAGGAAAGAAATCAGCATATATGATTTCCATATTCAAAAATCAACTAGGTTAGGAAACTTGCTAATGAAGGTTTTGAGTAGTGTACATAGTCAACAAATTGTAAAGTAAGTAGACTTCAAATGTTTTGCTGCATCTCCTGGGCAGATAGGTCTCAAAAGCCTTTTGTCTAACAAGGCAAAAGGGCAAAAGCTGACTAATCTCTGGCAAGAAACTGAGTTGAAACCTAATACATAGATTTCAATATTCTTTAACTCCTAGCTGCTTTAGAGTTGGCCAAGAAAAGAGGAACTACTTCTTTTTGAACTTTATTATATCAATTATTTTTGTTTAATTCACAAAACAGTTCTGACAAGTGTATGTTAATGTTTACAGATTTCACAGTTTCATGTGTTCATGGCCCTGCATAACTGACCATTTGGGTTAAGGCGTCCAATACTCTGGGCTGCTCCACTTGGCCAACTAGTATGTATAGAATCTCATTAGTCACAAGAAGCAGAGCTCAGACTCAAACCAGTGTCCTTTATCTGACTTTAACTTCCTGAAGAGGGTGTGTGGCAGGTAGCAGAACAAGAAAAGACGTAGGAATTTGTTCTTCATGAGAAAAAATTGTCTTTATGCTAAGGAGAAAGGCACTTTTATAGTGTGAGACTAGCCTAACCTTCTGAAGATGACCAAGAATAAAAAGCACATTACCTAAAATTAGTAGGTGTGATTGGTGGCACTGGACAATATGTGACCTAGCCAACAAAAATTTATCTGAGGAAATTTAGTTTAAGGTAAAATGTTTGCTTATCTTAAAATGCATTTTTATAAATTGAACAAGGAACAGTGTTTTTACAGAAAGATCATGACTCATCATGAAGGTAGAAATATGTGTGGTGCAGCTAATTTCCATTTTTGTCACAAATAGAAGAAGAATGGATGCAGTAAAGTTAAGATAGAAAAGTACAGAGAAAGTTCTAACAAAGGGTTTTCAAAAATGAGATAAATGAAACCCAGGAAAATTTACATACCCTTACTAATGTTGACATTGGTGTCAACGCCTTTACAGAGAGAAAAAAAAACTAAGCCACAAAACTGGACTCAAAACAGTTTATTTGCTCATTAGAAAACAACATTAAAAATATTGCCCTACAATATTATATTTAGAAATGTAGACCTAAGAAGTGGAAGATAAAAATTAGGAATGAGTCCTAGGAATCGTACGATGATTGTCTGTTGGCTGCCCATAAGAGACTGAGTCCCAGAAGACCATCCTTCATGGAGGACAGTGTAAAAATATCACAGGGATAGAAATACCACAGAAGCACACATTTATGGGAGCCTGCTCTGTAGGAGCTAGGAGTTTGGAAAGAAAAATAACCAAGAAATAGCCCCTTTCTTTCTGGAACATTCACTCCAATCGTCCTGGTAACAGAAGGGAAGGAGGACAGGCATAAGGTGGGTAAAGTGGTGCAGAGAGCTGTGGCCCACTGGAGAGGGTCCAAGTACAAACAGCAGAGTGAGGAATGTTGGCTGTTTGGGGACATGCCAGTCTCCACTTACTCTTTTAGAAACTATTTGCCAGTTTTCTTTGGAAAACTAACCTTCTACTATGTCCCAATCTGTGGTTTGGGTGCACTGGCTCTCACAGCCCCAGTGATTAGCTGATCAGTGCTTGTGTCTCATTTCTCTAGACACAGTAGCTGCTTCTGAGATGGGCACTTGACCCAATGAGAGACATTTACTAAGAATGTAAATTCATCAGGGGAGGAATGTAGGTGCTATTCTCTACTGACCTTAATCCTGACAGAATGCAAGGTTTAGAGTTCTGCAGCCACCATACAAATATGTGAGGAATGTCTGTCTGATAGTGGTGCTATAATGGAGAAAAAAGGAGGTTAAAAAACAGATCAACTGGGTTCTTTACCATCATCTGAGTTCTGATAAGCTGTTCATTAAGCCATAACTATCCTTTATTACTTACAATGGTTTATCTGTATATTCAAGTTCTTGCAAAATTATAAAGACCAATTTATACTTGAAAGGAATGAGGTTTGAGTGGCTTTAAGTGGCAGAAAGAAGATTATAGTGAATTTTCTATTAGAAATGTTTGCAACACCATTTATTCATCCCTGCAGGAATAGCATTTATAAGGAAAATAGTCAAACTAGGTCTCCTTGAAAAATAACATATAAGCAAGGATTTAGAGGAAGTGAGGAAGTTAGCATGCACACAGGGGATAGGAAGAGGCTGGGTGTCCCTAAATCATAAATATGCCTGAAGTCTTTGAGGGACAGCAAAAAGGCCAGGGAACTAGAGAACATCTGAAAAGTAATGGGTTTGGGAAGCTAGATCCTGTATGAGCACATGAATTGTTATAATGATTTTAACTTTTACTCAAAATGACATAAAGAAACTTTAGAGGATTTTGAACAGAGTTGCATGGTCTGAGTTATGTTTTAAAAGGATCACTCTGGCTGTTCTTGTGTAGTAGGGCTCAAGGGTAGAAGAAGGAAGCCCAGTAATCCTAGTAAGAGGTAATGGTACCTCTGATTGGGGGTAGCAGTGAGGTCAGTAAGAGGTAGCCAGATTCTGCCTGTGTTTTATTTTTTTTTTTTACTCTTACCCAAGGACATAATTTTTTCATTGCTTTGAGAGAGAGAGAGAGAAGCATCAGTTGCCTCCTGTATGTGCCCAGACTGGGGATCATGCATGTCTCACCAAGGGTGGCACGTGCCTGTGCCTGGACCGGGAACAAACCTGCAGCCTAGGTACATACCCTGACTGGAGTCAAGTTTGCAACCTTTCAGTTACAGAATGATGCTCCAACCAACTGAGCCACACTGGCCAGGGTAGATTCTGCCTGTGTTTTGAAGGAAGAAACGACAGGCTTCACTGACAGATTGAATGCAGCCTAAAAGAGAAAAGATGATTATTTAAGGATTTGAGAGGATGGAGTTACATTCAACTGAGATGAGGAATGTTGGGAGAGGAGCAGGTTAGGAGAGAGAGTATAAAATATGATCAGTATTTCCACCAGAAACATGTTGGATTTGATATACTTATTAATAAGACACACCAGAGGAGATATTGAGTAAAAGTTACTATACACACCAAGGGTTCAAGAGAAAAAGCTGGGCTGAGGATTTGGACATAGTTAGAAAACTGGTGGTTTAGGACAGAAAGAATAACTTTGCAAATCTTCAACATCAAGAGGCCAGAGAGAAGGGAAAGATGTGGTGAAGAAGTCTAAGAGTCTAGAGATATAGGGGGATAAAAATCAGGAAGTGGTGATGTGCTGTAAGCCAACACACACCCTTGACACAACTATCTCTCTTGAAGGCACAAGGACTGATCTCACAAAGTTTTTCATTCCTGTTTCTGTCACTAAATAAATAAATAAATAAAGCTTTAGGTTGTTCTCCTTAAGAAGCAGGGAAAGAGCATGAGATCTGCCAAATGTTGTTGAGCCTGGAAAATCAATCTTGTCAAGGCATGGGGGTTTTATACCAAACTCAAGGGCCACTCCCATGACTCCTGCTTACAGAGCTGAAGAGTCTGGGGAATTTATTGAAATGATGCCCAAATTTCTGGGTCTAGAAAGACAGTTTTCTCCAGGTGATAGGTAGGAAGATGGTCCACACCTGAGACCATCTCTACTTTCGGGAAGGAAATGAAGATGCAGTGAGTATGGCATCTGGATTTATTTCTGCTAACATACTGTTCTCTCCTTCACCCTGCCTACCCTGGACTCTCAGCACTTCACATCCTCAGCATTTCTTCATCTCTCTTCATCCTCTAAGTACTCATCTGAGCTATTTATTCCATCAAAGCCTCTTTCCTTCTCACACACCCACCCCTACCTCCCTTTTCTTTTCTTCCTTCCCATTTCACTGCCCAGGCACAGAAGACATATTTTCTAACTACCCCATCTAGCATTAACTTTTTAAATGAGTTCGAGAGATCACCCTACCTAGATTGTTTTTCAACTAGGAAATGAGAGGTTTTTTTTTTTAAATCAATGTCTTTAGGAAATTTTTTTAGCTCAAATTCTATTTAGAAATCTAATGCCCAGAGTTAGGAGTATAGAGTGTGTGTGCATGTGTGTTGTGAAGCTGCATGGGAAAGTTGGTTGACATTTATGCATTTTTTGCTTATATAAATCTGATTTTCCTACATCATTGTGAATTTAGACAGGAAAAGTATAATAAAGTAAAAATGAAATTGTTCTTATATAAAGATTATGTCATTAGTTTAAGACTATACAAGTAATTTTTAAACTGATTTCATTGTAGGGAAGATGATAAGTCCTGTCACTCAGAACTGCCGTTCCAATGAGCAAGAGAAAAGTTCAGCTCAAAAGACTGTAGATGATGTTAAGCCCCTGAGACTATCTACAGTAGATTATAGGACTGATAAATACTCTGGGATATACCTCTTAGTCAGCAAACATCAATGTAGTGTATAGTTTCCTCCTTGCTTATCTTTGGTAAGGTTTATTCCATTTAACTTCCTTTGGTTTAATAGTCAGTCAAGAATCCTATAACTTATTACGTTAAGATAAAACTTTGTTTGATAGGTGCTATATATCCTAAGGTATCTTGGCTTTGCTCCTAATTTATATACATTATAATTTTCCATTGAGCATTGGAAATTAAGGAACTCAACACCATATGGGTGTATATACTGCATCCTAGACATTTATATTATGCCTCACAACAATACTGTTCTGTAGATAACCCTATCCTCCACTTTCCAGAGATGATATAGACTTGTCTCTGTGCTCAGAATCCAGAGTTACTATCAGATGTGTTATATGTGTACCGTAAAGAACTTTGCTGTTTCCCTGGTAGAAAAAAAAAGGCAAGCTCCTTGTCTGAAGTCATATGGTTGGTGAATAGCAGAAACTGTGAGTCAAACTCTGATCTCTTTTATAAGCCCATGCTCTTTAACAGAAAACCAAGCCTGTTCTAATTCAGGGAAAGTGGGGTACTATGAAAAAGTAAGGGATGATGCTCCATGCAGGAAAATATACTGGTTTTGAAGGAAGAACATACCCTCACAATGTAAGAGGTCAAGGATCCCTCTGAAGAAAAGGTATGATTTACTAGGAAAATCAGTAAGAATGACCATTGTTAGGAAATAAATGGATTAGCACAAACTGAGAAATGCAAGAAAGTACATTGTAGACCTAGACCAACCCAGCTATTTATCTCAGGGTTTTCTAGACATCAGGCATCCCTGACCATAGCTCCATTTCACTTGTTCTATTAATTAATATTATCCATTTTAGCACCTCATGCTTTTACACAGCTTGGTCTTAAGCAAAAAGTACATGAAATTATGGATCAATGTGTAATTACATGACACATAACAATTAAATTTTTAAAGTATTTGTCTGTATATCCTGTAACAGGATCAACCATCTCTTGCCCCACATGTTGTACATATTTCATAATTTGTGCACAACTCTATCAGAACATGTAATTTGAAAATACTAATGTTCCCTTGAAAAATGGGAACTTCTGGCCAAGATGGAGGTGTGGGTAGATACACTTTGCCTCCTCCCATAACCAAAAGAAGGACAACAACCAATTTAAAAACAAGAAATGACCAGAACTGCCAGAAAATTGAACTGTATGAAAGTCCAAACACCAAGAAGTTAAAGAAACATTCATTCAGACTGGTAGGAGGGGCAAAGATGGGCAGTCAGGGCAGAGAAGACTCATGGCAAGGTGAAGGCTGGTAGACCAGGCAGCCCCACATTTGCATGTGGATGAACTGGGAGGAACAATCGGGGAGCAAGACAGCCTGCACAACCCAGGATTGCGGCATAGGAAAAGAAAGCCTCAAAACCTCTGATTGTAAAAACCTGTGGGGACTGAGGCAGTAGGAGAAACTCCAAGCCTCACAGGAGAGTTCATTGGAGAGACCCAGAGGGTCCTAAAAGGTACACAAACCCATCCACCCAGGAATCAGCACTAGAAGGGCCCAATTTGCTTGTGGGTAGAAGGGGAAGTGACTGAAAGCTGGCTGAGAGATAAGCAAGGAGTATTGTTCCCTCTTGGACCCCTCCCCCACATACAGTGCCACAACACAGTGATGTGGGTTGCCATGCCCTGGCGAATACCTAAGGCTCCACTCCTTACAAAGTAACATGCACACAAAGACAAAATAATATGGCCCAAATGAAAGAACAGATCAAAGCTCCAAAATTAGCGCTAAGTGATGAAAATATAGCCAACCTATCAGATGCAGAGTTCAAAACACTGATAATCAGAATGCTCACAAAAAATGGTTGAGTATGGTAGCAAAATAGAGAAAAAAGTGAAGGCTATGCAAAGTGCATAAAGGAAAATGTACAGGGAACCAACAGGGACAGGAAGGAAACTGGGACTCAAATCTACAATTTGGAGCAGAAGGAAGAAATAAACATTTAAGCAGAACAGAATGAAGAAACAAGAATTCAAAAAAATGAGGAGAAGCTTAGGAACCTCTGGGACAATTTTCAATGTTCCAGCATCCGAATCATAGGGCACCAGAAGCAGAAGAGGAAGAGGAAGAAATTGAAAACTTATTTGAAAACATAATGAAGGAGAACTTCCCTAGTCTGGCAAAAGAAGTAGACTTCCAGGAAGTCCAGGAAGTTCACAGAATCCTGAAGAAGTTACACCCAAGGAAGCACAAACCAAGGCACATCATAATTACATTATTCAAGGTTAAAGATAAAGAGAGAATCTTCAAAGCAGCAAGAGAAAAGGAGACAGTTACCTACAAAAGAGTTCCCATAAAAATATCAGCTGAGTTCTCAAAAGAAACCCTGCAGACAAGAAGGGGTGGGAAAGAAGTATTCAAAGTCATGAAGGCAAGGACCTACATCCAAGATTGCTCTCTCCAGCAAAACTATCATTTAGAATGGAAGGGCAGATAAAGTGCTTCCCAGATAAAGTAAAGTTAAAGGAGTACATCATCACTAAGCCCTTATTATATGAAATGTTATAGATTCTCATCTAAAAAAAGAAGAAGATAAAAAATATGAACAGTAAAATGACAACAAACTCACAACTATCAACAACTGAACCTAAAACAAAAACAAAGCAAACAACTAGAACAGGAACAGAATCACAGAAATGGAGATCACATGGAGGGTTATCAGCAGGGTGGGGGAGAGGGGAGAAGAGGGAAAAAGGTCCAGGGAATAAGCAGCATAAAGGGTAGGTACAAAATAGACAGCGGGTAGTTAGGAATAGTATAGAAAATGGAGAAGCCAAAGAACTTATATGTATGACCAATGGATATGTACTAAGGCAGGGGGGAATGCTGGTGGGAGGGTGCAGGCAGAGAGGAATAAAGGAGAGAGAAAAATGGGACAACCATAATAACATAATCAATACAATATATATTTTAAAATTTTTAACAAGAATAAAGAACAAAAGGATAGTAGAAACAAATGAAGCCCAAGGTCAATGATTTGGCCATATTTATCAAATTCTACACAAAAGAGAAAATAAATCACAAAAGTACTATATTCTTATTTCAAAGGAGTGCTCTGATTGTTTGCTAAGACAGTTCTTAAAATTTACCACTGAACTGATAAAAGATTTAAGTCTTTGACCATCTGTTTCTCTTTGTTCTGATTTCATGAGTAAAGCAAGATGTTAAAGGGTGGTTTCTTTTATTTTGGGTGAAGCCCCCTGAATAAAGGGAGTTGCCAATATGAGTTGCTGTTCATCCAAGCAGGACTTGGTCAAAAAGATATGAAAGCCTGAGTTTTAGTTCTAATGCCTTTAGGAGTAAGGAAAACAAACAAGCATCTTCTAGCTCACGGTAAACATCACAAGAGGGTTACAGCAGCACTAGATATTACATTGACACCTTGATGAATAGGGTTAATATTTCTTATTCAGATAGTTTTACTACCATGTACTATGCACCATATTTTACATACAGGCATATATTCCACATTAAATTTTCCCACAAAACTGTTACGTTTATATTATTGTTGTTGGTGTTTTATAGATTAGAAGACAGACAAAGAGGAATAGTAACTGAGCAACTCTTATAATAAAGGTCTCAGAAAAAAACTTGGGACTGAAAACTGGACAAGGCAATTCAAAATCTATATGCATTATCACTGTACCACAATATTTACATAATCAGTTTAATTACAAACATACCAACCCACATATATAATTATTTAATTTCTCATGAGCCCTGAGAACTCAGTTAATGCCTCCATGTGCTCAATATATATTGGGTCAATTTCACTTGAATGCAACTTTACAATTTTTTTGGAAAACACTGTATCATCCCTCTTCAGACATACCTGTCCATAATTATATCTGAATTCTCCTCCCCTCTCCAGGGTGGGGAAGAACTCCTTCTAATTGAGGAGAAGAGAAAGGCTCATTCTTTTCCTATGCCATTCAGAAACTTAATAAAAAAGTCAAGTTCCCCATCTTTTCCAGCCAAGATGGAGGCATAGGTGGATACACTATACCTCCTCGCACAACCAAAATAGGGACAATCATTTAAAAACAAAAAAAACAACCAGTACTGGCAGAAAATTGAACCATATGGAAGTCCAACAACCAAGGAGTTAAAGTAGACACATTCATCCAGACAGGTAGGAGGGGCAGAGTTGGGGAGCTGGGATGGGCAGGGCTCACATCAGGGCAGCTGGTGCACCCCAGGCATGCAAGGCAGCAGTTGGTGGACCCCAGGCACACAAAGTGGCAGCTGGTGGACCCAGCAAGGTGGCAGATTGTGGAGGGGTGCTGTGCACAAGATGGCTGGCGGGCTGGGAGTTCCCACATTCACGTGCAGATAAACCAGGTGAAACTGGGGAGTGAGACAGACAGCACAACCCAGGGTCCCGGTGCAGGGAAATAAAGGCTCAAAACACTGATTGAAAACACCTGTGGGGGTTGAGGTGCAAGAAGAGAATCCCAGCCTCACAGGAGAGTTCGTTGGAGAGACCCACAGGGTCCTAGAATGTACACAAACCCACCCACATGGGAATCAGCACCAGAAGAGCCCAATTTGCTCATGGGTAGTGGGGGAAGTGACTGAAATCTGGCAGAGAGCAGAGCAAGTGCTATTGTTCCCTCTCGGACCCCTCCCCCACATACAGCATCACAACCCAGTGACATGGGTTGCTCCACCCTGGTGAACTCCTAAGACTCTGCCCCTCACTACATAACAGGCACAAGACGACAAAAAAAAAAAAAGTGGCCCAAATGAAAGAACAGATCAAAGCTCCAGAAAAAATAGAACTAAGTGATGAAAAGGTAGCCAACTTATCAGGTGCACAGTTCAAAACACTGTTAATCAGGATGCTCACAGAACTGGTTGAATTTGGTTACAAATTAGATGAAAAAATGAAGGGTATGCTAAGTGAAATAAAGGAAAATGTACAGGGAACCAATAGTGATAGGAAGGAAACTAGGACTCACATCAACAGTGTGGACCAGAAGGAAGAAAGAAACATTTGACAAAAACAGAATGAAGAAATAAGAATTGAAAAAACTGAGGAGAGGCTTAGGAACCTCCAGGACATCTTTAAACATTCCAACATCCAAATCATAGGGGTACCAGAAGAAGAAGAGGAAGAGCAACAAGTGGAAAAGCTTTTTGAAAAAATAATAAAGGAGAACTTCCCCATTCTGACTAAGGAAATAGACTTCCAGAAAGTCCAGGAAGCTCAGAGAATCCCAAAAAAGTTGGACCCAAGGAGGAACACACCAAGGCACATCGTAATTACATTAGCCAAGATGAAAGATAAGGAGAGAATCTTAAAAGCAGCAAGACAAAGTGAAAGAGTTACCTACAAAGGAGTTCCCATAGGACTGTCAGCTGATTTCTCAAAAGAGACCTTACAGGAAAGAAGGGGCTGGAAAGAAATATTCCAAGTCATGAAAGGCAAGGACCTCCATCCATGATTGCTGTCTCCAGCAAAGCTTTCATTTAGAATGGAAGGGCAGATAAAGTGCTTCTCAGATAAGGTCAAGTTAAAGGAATTCATCATCATCAAGCCCTTATTATATGAAATGTTAAAGGGACTTATCTGAGAAAAAGAAGATAAAAAACATGTACATCAAAATGACAGCAAACTCACAATTATTAACAACCACACCTAAAACAAAAACAAAAACAAACTAAGCAAACAACTAGAACAGGAACAGAACCACAGAAATGGAGAACACACTGAGAGTTATCAACAAGGGAGTGGGAGGAGCAGAGAGGGGGGAAAAATACAGAGAATAAGTAGCATAGATGGTAGGTAGAAAATAGACAGAGGGAGGGCAAGAATAGTATGGGAAAGGTAGAAGACAAAGAACTTATAAGTATGACACATCCCCCCTTTAGTTCATACTGAAGGGGGGAATGTGGGTGGGAGAGTGTGTGCAGGGTGGAGGGGAGTGAAGTGGGAAAAATGGGACAATTATAATAGTATAATTAATAAAATATTTTTAAAATAAATAAATTAGAAAATCTATAGTCAAAATAAAAAAAGTCAACTTCTGCTTTTGTTCAGTGGTCTTCAGGGAACATACATAAGCATTGCTATATGAAAATGAAGCAGTGCTGGGGCCACCTTGCTGACTAAAAGTCCACGTAGAGCCCAGCACACCAAACAACCTTTGACCTTACACTTAGTTAAATCTTACTTCATTCACTGCTAATTCAGTTAACTTGCACCATGTTATTACAGGACTACACAAGAGGTACAAGCAAGTAGTATACAATACTGTCAACCCAAGCAGTGCCTGCATTAAAAAGGCATATGCAGGAAGGTATTGACAGCATCTATCAGCAGGTTAACATCAGGCATTGCAAGAGTACCCAAGGCTGAAGAAATTGTAAATGATGCACAACACATTGTTGTACATGGGCCCTTTATGAAAAAGACATTGGTAAATGCTGAGGTCAATGTACTCAACACTGGTTTTTACACAAATGCAGAACTCTTTCTCTGGGACAATATCTTAAAATGTTCCTAGATTTCAACAAGTGACTTAATAGTATTGGGGCATAATTCTGGCTATTCCTCTAAAAGAAAATAGGGATCCTGTCCAGAAATGTGCACTAAGTTGGCCTGCAAGGAAGGTTGTGTTATAAAAAGCAGAAACAGAAAGAGCCCATGACAAGTGTCTGTGATCTAGAAGAGGCAAAATTACACCAAGACAGTGTATTTAAATTAACATAGGCATATATTTATTCCTGCTTTATATAAAGAAGCCCTCTTCAAAAGATCTTAAATATCAAATTAGATCATTTGTGCCAGTCCTGGGAGCAAAGAAGGGCAGCTGAAAATGTTCAGAGGCAATCTATAGAGGAAACATTCAGAAGTATCTTAGCAGGCATGCACTGAATACACTTATTAAAGGAAAACCATGGTTGGAAGTTGGGCGGATATTATGTGAGCTGCTCCTCAGTAACAAGGCTAAGGGGTCATAAACACATTGTCTGCAGGAGCCGGGCAGGTTCCACCTCTGAGTGAACAGATAGGATGTGAATCAGTAGGAAAGAGTGGGTCAGGGGAGGAGACCCCTGAACAACTGCCCCTTTCTACAGGGAAAGTACCTGACACAGCTTCAATTGATCCCTTATGGTAATGATACTCACAGCACCAAGCAACATTTCCTGATGTTTAAAAATAGGACAAAAATGCAAACTTCTATGGGAACTATCCCAATTTCAAAAGATAACATCAAAAACCCAATATTGTAAGTCATACTGTATGTGTTCATCAGAAAAGGTTTGTGACCAGATACACCTCAGGTGACTGTAGAATATGACTTTCATCTCATAACAAAGACACTTGAGTACAGGTCTTTCTACCCGAAGTGGCAACACAAAGGGGTGACACTACATCTAATGCATCTTTATGTCCTCATCACTTATAAAAATGACTTCCACAAAAAACACACCAAAAAAACTTATTTCATGATAAAACATATTCATGAATTTCAGTAAGAAGAGGTTAGTAAGGCAGACTCCCTGTGCTCTGACTGTGTCCTGAGCAGGTCACCACTGTACCCATGTTGACACAAAGACATCAAGAGTAAAATGACTGCATTTCCAGAAAGAAAGAAGGAGCTCCTACCCTTTGGAACAGCATGGATGGTACTGGAAAGTATTATGCTAAGCAAAATAAGCCAGGCAGTGAAAAACAAATACCATATGATCTCGCCTTTAACAGGAATCTAAACAACAAAACGAACAAACAAGGAAAATATAACCAAAGACACTGAAATAGAGGACAGGCTGGCAGTGACCAGAGGAGAGAGGGGAGGGAATTTCAGGGGGAAAGGGGAAGGGTTTACAGGAACAAGTATAAATGACACATAGACAAAAACTAGGGTGGGGGAGGTGAAAATGGTAGGGACATGGGGAGTACTGGAGGGGTGGCCTGAAATAGGAGTAAAAGACAGAAAACTGAACTTGAACAATAATTAAAAGACACATATACACAGACACACACGTGTGCACACACACACAAAAGAGTAAAATGACTGCATTTCCAGACAAACAGAATATAGAAAGGTAGTGAAAAAATTAGGTCACTTATTTTTGTTAGAAGGTTATACAATACCATTGCAGGGTCTAATTCCAGGTTTCTAACCTGGAAAGTGTACCAGAAACTTAACATCTCTTTGTAGGAGGCCTGCCCCACTGGGATATCTGTCCCCTCTCTCCACATTTTCCATTAAATAACACCACATGATTATTCTGTGGCAGAGTGTCCACAAAGGTTTTATCCTGGGTGTTTTGAAGTTATGCTTCTTCACAGAAGTGAATGAAAATCAAGCCAGTGTTAAAACAAGTCAAAGTGATTCCAAAAAGGGGGGAGCCAAAAAAAACAAACCTCAAAGATATGTCAGAAACTACTACATACCTTCAGGATTTTAAGCAGCAAGAAACTCAGAGCTCAAGTCAGAAGCACAGGGAGGTAATGAGAAGGGGAACTTTTGGCTGAGATGGAATTAGGGAGATCATGCAAGCAAGGGGGCCCTGGGATTCTAGTGCAGATAGTGCTCCCGGCTCTATTTGTTCTGAGAAATAGGCTTGTCTTACTGTCCCTCAGTGTGTGCCCCAAGTTAAGTTATAAAACCAAAGGCCATTCCACAACCAGTTTGTGGTTTTCATAAACAGAAAGCAAACCCACGAGCAGAGCCCTGTCCTGTGCAGATGCTGGCAATTAGAGTTCAACCATGTAAGTAGCAGCCAGCTGTCCTTGGGTATGTGTTGATCAGTAATGGATAAAACAAGAGGCTCATTGCATAACTGGGCCATGTGCCAATCTGTGGGTTTCTTCACATCTTAGACCCAGACCCCTCCCCTCCTTACTGTGCCAACCCCACCCACAGGAGCTGCTCTATATCTCCAGTCCACAGGACAGGGGAGACCAGCTGCCCCTGAATCCCAGGACAACCAGCTGGATTTCTGCTCAGAGCAGCCACAGCAGAAGCTGGGTAAGTAAATGAGCCTCCTAACCCAGAACAGACAGGCCCCGATGGGACAAAAACTGTGGGAGAACTGAGCTGAATTAGTGCCCAAAACACAAGACAAATTTGGGACAGCTGAAGGGGAAGGACATAGAACCTCAGTTCACCTACAGGGCACCAGCAGAGAGAGAGATGAGAGGGTTGTCACTTATGGGGCAGGGAAGCAGGATATTTTTCTCTTTTTACAGGAAACATGGTTCCAACACAGTGGAAATCCCAGCTTTGTTTCCTGCTGCTGGGACTCTTGGGAATGACCATCTTGGTCCATGCCCCACCTCCTGGTATAACTCCAGCTCAGTGGTTTGTAATTCAGCACATTAATATGACCAGCGATGTATGCAACATTGCAATGCGGGCTTGGAGGGAGGGCATCATCCTCCAAGCATATGCAAAAACGAAAATACTTTTCTCAACACAACTACATTAGCTGTTGTAACTAATCTTTGTCATACTCCTAATATAACCTGTTTCAGGCAAGGCCGTAATTGTCATAGGAGCCCAGCTACAGTGAATGTTACCTACTGCAACTCCACAGGACAGGCTCAATCTTACTTGCAGTGCCAATACCAGCAGTATTTCGTGCTAAAGAACTACAGCATTGCCTGTGACAATACAAATGTTCCCGTCCACTTCGATAGACTCTACTAAACCTGGGTCAGCCCTCTGTGCCAAGTTTCTGTGCCAGCCCCACGTCACAGCCACCGTCTCAGACCACCATCCACTCTGGATATCAGCATCAGCCCTCACCATCAGCTCACAACCCCTTTTACTCTCCACTGAGTGAAGATCCTATGCACCTGCAATAAACTTCTCTGCAGAATCACCTACACATCTGTGTGCATCTGTTTCTGCCCCTCCATAGTCACGTACACACATCTCATCCAGATCACCTTTTCTTCCTCTAATACATGATTTGAGGGAAATAGAGAGACACGAGGATAACAGGATTCTTGTAAAATAAAGCAACTCAAGAGTTTTCTCTCCCTCCCTCTCTCTCTCTCTTTCTTCCTCAAGTTGAAAACCTGAAGCATCAACTGATCTGCATATTTACACCCCAAGAGGTAAATGGCCCAGTTGAGTAAGTGGGAAACAAATATCTTTGATTCTGTCTGACTAAAGAGTAATAAATTTTCCATAATATATGTAAACTTTTGTTTAAAAAAATATTAAAGCTGTGAGTGATGTACCTCAGTGGATTGAGCTCTGGCCTGCAAACCAAAGGCTCAGTAGTTCAATTCCCAGTCAGGGCACATGCCTGAGGTGCGGGCCAAGTCTCCAGTGGGACAGCCTGTAAGAGGTAACCACACATTTATGTATCTCTCCATCTCTTTCTCCCTCCCTTCCTCTCTCAAAAAAAATAAATAAAATCTTTTTAAAAGTAAAAATTTGCCATATTTAATGAGACAATAACAGAAAAACAAAACTGTAACCTCAAAGAGAGTTTTTCCGTATGAGAGTATATCAATTCCACAGGTACTAGTGGTTTTACTAGGGATGAGTCCAGGGAGGGAGGCAAGTATGGAATGAGATCGCTCGTTCAGGTAGTTCAAGGGCAGGTTCTAGCCCAGCCTGGAGAAGACAGGAAGTCTTCCCTGGCAGTTTCTGTATTCTGGTAAAGGGTTATCTGGTCCTATGTTGCATGGAAGGGCAGGGAGGAAGCCCAACATTGACATGTCTCACCAGGATGAGAGCCCTCTTGCCCATTCTGACCTCCACTGCTGTCCCCAAGGGGGAATCAGTGGCTCCTTCTCACTCAGGTCAGGAGAGGCCTAGGCTCCAGCATTAAGAGATTGTAGAGCCATGGACACAAAGGCCAGATATTAACATCCCCTGCTTGCTTTCTTCTCAAGGCTGCACTCAGGACTCAGTGAAGAACAGGAAGGAAAAGCTCCTGAGAAACTGTGGTCAGCAGCAGCATTCAGGTGATTGCTTTGGTGAGAGTGGGTGGGGGGGTGTTTTTTTGGAGTGTCTGACTTAGGTACAGCAGATGGGGCAAGTCATCAAATGTGCACTTGTGTTCCTGGCACTGGGAGTCCTGACCTCCCTTTTCAAGGCCCTCTCAGAGAATGTTTCCATTGCAAGCACTACTCCACTATGGCTACTGCTTGCTCTTATTAGTACTACAAACAGCAGCTGCATTTCTGCATTTCCCCAAGAGAAGTCAATGGTGGTTTTGCACCTCCAGGTGCGTTGTTCCTTGAAGCTATTGCACAGGGACCCTGGGTTGGAAAATTGCCATGCTCAACAGAATCCATTGACTTTAGGTAAAATAAGTCCTGGCTTAAGTATGTCCATTCTTCCTTTAGACACAGAACAGCAGAAGGAGGAGACTGAGCACAGCAAAGGGGGAATCACTATCTTGTGAAGGACGTGATCACTTCTGTCATCAGTTCATATGACTTTTCCCATCTAGGATCTAGGACCAGCATCTTCCACACCTCAGGAGAGAGATAATCAACTACCCACCTGTCTGAAGCTCTCTCCACTTCGTATTTTCATCCTTCCCTCAGTCATTTCCTCATTCATCCAGGACTATTGAGCATGTTTTGTGTTCCAGGCACTATTACAGGTACTAATAATGCAAAGTGAACAAAAACGAGTTTCTTGTCTCATGGTACCATGAGAGAAGAAACTCTCCTGGGGCTAAGTGCTAAACATATAAAGTTAATTTTCCTAGTGATAACTGTCAGGAAAAAGTAAGACAGCACCATGTGATGGCAACAGTTTGGATGTGTCATGGAAGTGACAGCAGACAGGAGGCAAGAAAGACCTGTGGAAGGGAACAAAATCTGAGCAAGATGAGAAGCAGTTGGTCATGCAGTGAGCAGAAGGAGAGCCACCCCAGCAGAATGAAGAGGATGTTCAGAATCCCTAAGATAGAAGCAGGTTTAGCATTTTGGAAAGATAAAAGCCTAGCCTAGTAGCACTAGAGCATTAATAACCATGAGCATCAATAATGGAGGTAATGAGATTCAGACCCTCCAGGGCTGAGGACATCTGGGTAAAGAGAGTCTAACTGAGAATCAAATGAAGGGTTTAAAAAGCACACTGACATCACCTGAGATTAATCTGACTGCTGTGCTAGAAATGAACTTCCTCACCCCTTCTCTGGGAAATAGCTTGTGGTGGAGTTCAGATCCAGATTCTATATCTTCCTGATTTCTCTTAAAGATCCTGACCCTCACTTGATCCTTATAACAACATATGCATTCCTAAAATATATTAATTTTCTGTCTATACCTACTGCATTTGACTAAGAGGCATTAAAACACTGTTAGTTGTGAAAAGTCTTAATACATCAATAGTTCCAACATCCTCTTAAGAATGGCAGAAGTGGAAGAGGGAAAAAGGGCCAAATTCCCTAAAGAAAGAAGCTCTACACTCTTCTTCAGTAACTGTTCTCCTGTCTGACCCTCTTCTTCTCCATACGTGCTTAACCCTACCAAAAACTGCCTTTCATTCCTTGACATAGAACTTTCCCCTTTTTTCTAGCTGGAAGGAAGAGATGTATTGACTAGTCCATATATCTTTTCTGTGTAGGTCTGTTCTTTTATTCTCATGTTTACATCATTTCTTTAAGCTCCTAAGTGTCTTATCTCCCTCTCTTATCCTAGAGCACAGACATTGTGGAAAGGTCTTACACAAGTAGTTGGATGATAAGCTGTAATGAATGCACACGGGAAACAGTGATTTCCTTGCACAAACTGTCTACAATGAGTCATTTTACGACATTATTTCACAAAACACAGTCTATGTATATATTTATGATTGTGGTATTGGGCTGTGATGTGACCTCAGCTAAAGAAATAGAATTCTCAGGACAAGAAGCTCCAAGATTTAGTCTAGGTTTTCCACTACCTGGTTGCGTAATTTTGGAGGATCATCGCAACACACTCTTCTTCCTCTACAAATAATGGGCTTCTATTAAACGATGTTCCAGCCAAGATACTTTGAAGCTCATAGAGTCTGTAAGGGAGAAATAATTTTCTGTGTGTAGGTATCTGTGTAATTGTAGAGGTGTATATGTGTGGAATTTTGAGTACATATTTGTAAATTGTTTAATGACTTAAATTGGCTTTTTTAGAAGATCCATGAATTTGATAGAAAAAGCATGACTAATTAAAACTAAATAATTGCATATGCATAGGTTATTATTACTTTAAGACTCCACAGTAAAATTTAAATGTATTTACGGTTGGTCTGACCCTCACCCTACACTTCGGTGAAATCAAAAACTAGCACAAAAGCTTAAGGTGTCATTTCAGGAACCTAGGAACAAGAGATGATGAGACCACCTGGGTGAGTGGACCTGTGCAAACCCTGGAGAGATCAGTCACTCATCAAGTGCAAATTTATCAGATATGCCTCAAACAGAAAGACCTTTTCTTCTTCCTTTAAACTGCCTCTAGTCCAGTGCAGAGGCAAGAGGACAAACCTTGTTTATCTGAAAAAGGAGCCACAGGTGAGTGGTGATACATAGAGCCCCACACTCAGGTCACCCACTCTGTCTCATTGGAATATTTCAGAACAGTTCCTTAGGACCAATAGCCAACTTTCTTTCACAGTAAGTTATATGACCAAACATAAACAAACCCATGAGTAACCCTTCTGCCAACATGCTTATGGGATGCCACATGTGAAACACCTTCTATGACACAACAGTTTCTACTATAATCACCTGAGGAGCTTTTCATACTGTCAATCCTTGAGCTCCACTCCAGGTACACTGACACAGAATGTCTGGAAGTGGAGCTCAGGACTCAGCACTTCCAAATCTTTCTTCAGGTGGTTCTGACATGACCTGTCCCCAGCCTGGCATTTGGGGCCTACTTTGACCTGACCCTGTCTTCAGAAGCCTATGATAGTAATTGCTATGTCTTGGTATTGAGACAATTTCAAGGTGAGAGGAAGTGGAGGTGCCATTTGCCTTGGGGCCCAAGATAATTCCAGCTACAAAGACTTCGAATCAAGCCCCTAAATGCCACCATAGGCCAGTGTTAACCTGACTTAATCAGCACCCCAGAGCACACAACTGATGTACCTGTCATTAAAACATTTTCCCTTAAATAAAGGGAACCATAGTTGAGGGTTTGGCTGAGGCCCTCTATGTCAGTGAAATGCCTCAGCCTCTCTGCTATGTTACCTGTGCCTAGAACTCACCTAGGGCTGAACAGATGTGCAATAATTTTTTTGAATGAGTGAAGAGAATAGATTTTTTTTGCTTTTCATAAGTTACCATAAATTTATCAACTTAAAAACAATATACAGTTATTACCTTGCAGCTCCTGTGGGCCAGGAGTCCAGGCTCAGCTTAGCTGGGTCCTCTGCTCAGGGTCTCCCAAGGCTGCAGTCCAGGTGCTGGCCTGGTTATATTCTCATCTCAAGGCTCAGTTCAGGGAGAAGGTATTCCCAACTTTATTTACATTGTTGGCAGAATTCATTTCCTTGCAGCTGTAAGATCGAGGGCCCATTCTCTGGCTGGTTGTCAGGAAGGAGCCACACTCAGCTACTAGAAGCTGTCAACAATGTCCCATCCACTGTCCCTCTCACAACCTGGTTGCTCTGAGGGTGAGACTACCTCACCTCCTCCACACACCCCAAGCTTCTGCCCAATATTCTACAGCAACAGGAGTCAAACTTCTCTGCTCTTGTCTCTCCTTTCCTAAAAACTAGTAAGGATTCCAAAGAGCTTTGTGGAATTATATCTATTTATATTTACCATATTATATAAATTGAACACTGAGGGAGCTTTTTAATACTTGCTCATTCATTTTAAAATAACATTAGCAGACCCATTGTATACAGACATGGAAATCATATTTTATGTAAAATAATTCAATTTTCAAAAACAAAAATTAACATGAAGAATGGCATTGTTTTACAGTTTTGAAAATTTCTTAAAGTTTGCCTTAAAATGCATAGCTGGATTGTCATATCTGTTTTCTAGCCAATGTATTGTATAATGTTATTTTGTTGAATTATATAAAGAAAACCCAGACTCTCACAGATATATAGTTGTATAGATTAGGACCTCATAGACATACCAAAAGGGTTTGGGGGACCATCAGGGTCATTGGACCACACTTTGACAACTGCTTTACCGGAGAACAAGTAGTATACTACATAATATTGCAACCACCCCAAAAGGAACACACATATTAAGGATAAATAAGGGGAGCTAACAAACATCAAGTGTCTGTGCTGTGGTAAAACCACTTAACTCAGGTACTCAGAAGTATCATGTAACGATTATATATATACTTGTGTGTATGATCAATTAAAATGGCAAAATAATCATTTTATTGCTTGTGTTTATAAACAGTGTCCACATTAAGGGAGAATGATAACAATTTTTGTGGATGTAAAAGGTAGAGAACCTTTAGAAAGGAGATTAATTCATCTCTCACATTCTGAAAACACATTTTATTAAGGAAACAACATTATTACCTGGGGTTGGGGGAAACCCTGATAAAGCAGGTATTTCAGCTTGGATGATATGCCTGTCTTAGGGATGAGAATCTCTAAAGGCAACCTGGATGGATAGAACTTCCCCAAATCCACTGTGCATCCAGCCTCCCTCTGAGAAGCAGCCCACCAGGAAGGAGAACTCACAAGCTTTGAGGGGAACACTGAAGGTTCTGCTACTGCCTGCCATTGTGTCACTATCTGGGCCTCAGTAAACTGCAGACAATCATACCAGCCTGACAGACTACTGTGAGGGTCAAATGAGTCCATTTAAATAAAGAAATTATTTTACAAACTTTCAATTTGCTCTAGAATAAGCTCTATGTGAATGCAAAAATAAGTTAGTTGTCCACCCTGGCATCTTAGCTTGTTCACCATATATAAAGATAGTTATTATTTTAACCCTTTCCAGTATTAAAAGACCAAAGCTTGATCCAACTGATACTGACTTTCTGGGTTCTCACTGCAAGAAAAAAATAACTGGATAGTGCCAAAAATGTTCACTTTCCCCAGGCTGGTACAGTCATCCAGGTGTGTGTGGAAGAGATTTCCATTGTCAATTCACAGCTCCTCCCACCTTACACTCATGCAAGAGCTTTAGAACATCTGGTCCTGAGAGTGCATGGAGTGACTTATCAGAGGCACATACACTGTACATAAATACATGTGGGTTTGATGTCACTGCTTTGTTCCAGGGTATTAATTCCAGCTTGTTTATACTAGTAAAAGTTCAGAAACAGAGCATCCCAAATATGAGACTGATTAAAGTGTCCTCACAACAGAATATAATGAAGCCATTTAACAGAGTGAGGTATTCTTGCTACTGGTGTGGAATATGTCCAAATATATAGTTAGCAGGAAAGAGGTAATGGTGGAGAACAGTGGTCCCCAAACTTTTGGCACCAGAGACTGGTTCTTCGAGGCAGGGGTGGAGTTGGTGAGGCAGACAGGAGGTGGAGCTCAGGCTAGTTCCTAAGAGGCCTCAGGCCAGGCCAGTGCTGGTCCTTGGAGGTGGAAGTGGGGTTGGGGACCCCTGGTGTAGACCACTGTGTGTAAAATGTTACTATCTGCGGAGGGCGGTGTGGGGGAGAGGAGATAAACACACACACATCAATAACCTTGTGTGTGTGGCATACATAGATAAAGACTATGAAAGGGTAGGAAAAAACTGAATAATTATTACTTTTGGAAAAGAAAGTCGGGGTCTGAAAGACGAGGACCAGAGGAAGACATCCTTTTTACTCAGCTTGCTCTCAGTGTTTGAATGTATGTCTGCTAGCTGCATGTACAATACCTCTGTATACACATAGAAAGGAAAAAGTCAGACTACCTTACTGTAGGTAGCCCTTTCTCAGTTGAGTAAGGAAGGGTCCCTGGTAAAAGAAAGGTCAAACAATGAGGTTATGAAGTACAACTGAAAACTACCCTGGAGATGCAGCATAGACGTGATCTCGAACCCCCTACCCCTCATTACAGAGCAAACAAGCAGTGCCTCAGATATCACTTTCTTCCTGGCTGTACCCTCCTTCCTCCTTTCTCAGGAGAGTTCACGGTACCCTGTAGGCGCCCGTTATTTAAAACCTTTGTTTATTTTCCTGCGGTTTTCCTCAGTAATTACATGAGGCTTTTGAAAGTTTGAGGCCATCTCCAAGAACCACAAGGGAACGTCCTGGTCCTAGCTGGCCCGCAGACAGGAGGTGGAGCGCCCCCTACCGGCCAGGACAGCGGCGGCCGCGAAACCGGCCTGCGCCAGAGAAAAGGCAGAGAACCAAAGGAGGGTTGCGGGCATTAGCTCGCCCCTCTCCCCGCAGTACCTGGTTCTGAGCTGTGCTCCAGTCGGGGTACTGTGGCTATAAAGGAAGTGAGAGGCCCTCCAGACCCCTCTCCAGGAGCCTGTGGCCCGCCTCCGCAGAACTGAAGAATACCCCTGTGGACACTGGGCGCTCAGGGTCAGCGTCCACGGAGGGTTTTTTTAGAGCGCCCGTGAGCACCTGGGACCATGAGCCGGGGGAGTAACAACCCACGGTGAGAACACAGTTTTCCAGCACAGATGCCCGCCAGGCCATCGGTGCTGCGCACACACACACAGAGCCCCCATCTCTGGGCCTTCCTCCTCCCTCATTCCCACCCAGAAAGAAGGCGGAAGTTTGGGGGAGAGCAGGGACACCAGTCCAGAAAACTGCCCTGGAGCTCGGCTTGAGCCCAGCACAGGATTTCGCAGCAGCTCATGCTCCCCACTAACGGAAGGCAGCACTTACACATCGCGGTCACTGAGGGTCGCCTAGGGGGCCAACTCCTAAGGTGCTTTGTCACCGAGGGAAGAGGGAGACAGAGGGACAGCTAGCTAGGGTCAGCGAGGGGTGCAGATTCCTGAGAGGCAGCACTGGAAAAATGAACTGAAATTCCTCACAGATAAAGAGGCGTTAGATCAGCAGCACTTGCCCTACAGTGGAAGGGGATGCCTATACTAGCCGCCCCGCCCTCCCCATCCTGGAAACCAGAGTGGAGATATCAGTGGCACAAGCAGCTGCTAAGGGCTGTCCTGGAGCCCAAATCAGTCAATGACCTTGACATCTCAGGATCTTGAGTAATGGCAATTGGGCCCTTGATTTGGGGACACTTATTCAGCAAACATTATTTGAGTATCTGTGTGCCAGGTACTGTTAGAGGTACGTGGGAGTCATCAGAGAATAAAACAAACCGAGGAGACGGGAGGGGAGGGGAGGATGGGGAGGGGAGGATAGGCATAATAAATACATAAATTATATAGATCACTAGGTGATAAGCTCTATGGAAATATATAACAGAAAGGGGGATGAGGTGAAGCTATGGGTAGCATTTTTTAATAGGATAGTTAAAGTAAGCGTCCTTGGTAAGGTGATGTTTAAGCAAAGACTTGAAAGTGATATGGTAGTGAGCCTTCTCTGTGAAGGAAGCTGGGGAGGCCCTCCAGACCCCTCTCCAGGAGCCCATGGCCTGTCCCCAAGGAACTGAAGAATACCCCTGTGGGCCTGATCACTCCATGTCCAGGGTTTAGGATGAAATGTCTGAAAGCAAGAATTCATCAGTGTCTTTCAGGAACAGCAAAGAGGCAGATGCTAGAGATGCCTGTGTGGGAGGCAGAATAAATAGCAGATTTGTTCCAAAAGGTAAGGATGTGGGAGCACAGATGACTTAAGTGTGTAAAGAGTTTTGTAAGGATTTTAGCTTTACTCAGAGTGAAATGAAGAGGCACTAGAGGGTCCAAAGCAGAGTCACATGATCTGAAATACATTTTGAGAGGATTTCTGGGGTTGCTGTGTGTGAGGTCAAGGGCAGAAGTAGGGACTCCAGGTCAAAGACTTGTATAGTAATCCTGGTGGGTGGGAATACCCTCTCAAACTAGGTGCTAGCAGTGGGGGCAGTGAGAGACATATGATGCTGGATATGTTTTGAAGGTAAAAACAGTTGACTTTACTGACAGGTTGGGACCAAAGGAAAAAGGGATCTAAGAACACCAATGTTGTTAACCTCAGAGCAAAAAGGATGATGTTACCTCCAACTGAGGTGGGGAATTTTAACAGAGGAGCAGTTTTAGGGGATCAGTACCAGAGAAGATAATTATTTCTATTTGAATCACATTAAGTTTGAGGTGTCTATTGACATCCAGTGAAAATGTCAAGTGGACAGTTGGTTGTATAAGTGTCAAGTTTAGTAGAGTGCCAAGCTAAAGATACAAAGATGGGAATTGGAAAATAATGGCATTTAGAGCCTCGAGAATGTGTAAGATCACTTTGAAGCTGACAAATTACTGACCCATGGGGCTCTCCAAAATTCAGATACCAGAAGAAGTGGAGGAACTAGTAGAGGAGGCTGAGGCCGAGAACAAAAGCCCTGGGTGGTCACACAAGAGGCAGGAGACCAACTTGCAGCTTGACAGTGAATATCTGCCTTTAGGGCACCAGCAGTGATCTCAGGATGCCTTTCATTCTTGTTCTGTCACAAGAAGCATCATTCCCAGATACTCATCAGCAAGGAGGAGAGGGTGATCAACTGTGCCTAATGGTACTGAGCATGGAGAATCAACCCTGTTAGGGTGGGACAATCTTACTTCATATGCAAGGAGCGCCCACAATCCCTACTGATGGAGCTGAGGAGTCTGGGGAGTTGATTGCTGAGACTGGCAAAGCTCTTAGCCTAGAAGAAGACAGTCTTGTCGAGAAGTGAGAAAGAAGAGGGTCCACATCTGAGTCATGTTTTCTGTCCTGGAGGAGGAAATGAAGAGACAAAGTAAGGCATCTGTGTCTCATTGCCCCAGACCCCAGACTCTCAGTACATCACATTCTCTCCCTTTCTCCATCTCTCCTCACTCGTCAAAGTGCACACCTGAGAAACTCACTTTGTCACATCCTGCTTCCTCTTGCACATCCAGTTCTAGCACCTCACGAATTCTTTCAGCTTAGACTCTCTGTACTTCTCTGAATCCCTGATTAAGAAGTATGTGTGCATGGTAAATGTGGAGAGCCATGTCTACAGAAAATACAATCCACAGTTTTTAATTTTTCTATTTTGTAAATGTAATTTTCTTAAAAGAATATGCCTAGCCCTGACTGGTGTGGCTCAGTAGGTTGAGCATTGTCCTGCAAAGTGAAAGGTCACTGGTGATTCCCAGTCAGGGCACAAGACTGCATTGAGGGCCAGGTCCCTGGTTGGAGTACATGAGAGAGACAGCTGATCAATGTTTCTCTCACACATCAATATGTCTCTCCTTCTCTTTCTTTCTCCCTGCCTTCCCCTCCCTCTAAAAATAAATGAATAAATATTTTTTTAAAAAGATTATGCCTGCCCTGGCTGGTACAGCTCAGTGGATTAAGCGCGGGCTGTGAACCAAAGTGTCGCAATTCGATTCCCAGTCAGGGTAAATGCCTGGGTTGCAGGCCATGACCCCCAGCAACTGCACATTGATGTTTCTCTCTCTCTCTCTATCTCTCTCCCTTCCCTCTCTATAAATAAATTTTTTAAAAATCTTTAAAAAATTTTTTTAAAAGATTATGCCTAAATCCTGATTATCTGAAATAAAATTATTGTGTTATATATTCATATATGTATGTGTATATATGTGATGGTTAATTTTTTTAATGTTTAAAAAATATCTTATTGTTTATACTATTACAATTGTCCCATTCCCCCCCACTCAGTGCCATCTGCCCTGTAGCCCATGTGATGATTAATTTTAATGTGTTTATTTGATTGAGCCATAAGCTGCCCAGATATTGGGCAAACATTGTTCTGGATGTTTCTGTGAAGGTATTTTGGGATAACATTAATATTTAAGTCAGTAGACTAACTAAGGAAATTGCTCTCCCTAATGTGGGTGGGCCTCACCCAATCAGCTGAAGGCCTACCTGACTAGAACAACAATGCTGAGCCTGCCCTCAAATAAGAGAGAAGTGTCCTGCTTAATGGCCTTGAAACTGGGATATCAGCCTTTCCCTGCCTTCTGACTCAAACATGTTCTCTTCATGGGTCTCAAGACCACTGGCCTTCAGGCTGGCACTATACCACTAGTCTCCAGCTTACATGGAAATCTCAGGACCTGACAGCCTCCATAACTGCATGAACCAAATCCTTATAATAAATTTCCTTATATACACACATGTATACTCTCTGGTGAAATGTAAATATAGTGGGTATACTTACTGCTCTTGTCACTTTAAGACTATCAAGGAAAACATTTAACTAGTCTATTGCAGGCAACATGCAAATCCCTATTCCCAAGAGCTGTTTTTCAACTGAGGGAGAGAAAAGCTCAGCATAGAAGATTTTGGATGCTCTTATGCCTCTGAGACTTTCTAGGTATGAAGACTGACTAATTAGCTACTAAACTGAGGAACATCAGTTAGTCAGTAAATATTAATGAAGTAGTTTCCGTCCTTGGCTATCTCTAGTAAGGTTTACCAACCCCTGTAAACCTTACTAGAAAAAAAACGAGAGGCCTAAAACTCATTAAACCTCAGAGGAAGTTTTGATGGGTGCTTATACAGCCTAAAATATCTCAGCACCATTTACAATTTTTATACCTATGAAGTGTTGACAATAAATGCAAGGAGTGTTGGGAATCAACAAGGAAGCTACCACTTCTTTGGTTCACCTATTTCAAACAAGGCATTTTAGACTAAGCCTCACAAAAATGCTGTCCAGTTGGGAGCACTCTCTACACTTTCCAGTCTTCACCTGTGCTCAGGACTCAGGGTGACCCACCCTCACACTTCTTGTCTGAGGAATGCAAAGAATTTTACTATTTTTCTGGTAGAAAAGAAAAGACGAGCTCCTTGTCTGAGGCCACATGACTGCTGAATAGCAGAACTGTGAGGCAAAACCAGATCTGTCTTTTTTTAAAGCCCATGATCTGTAACAGGCACTCTGGCTCGTCCCTCTTAAGGGGATGATGTGAGGTAAGTAGGAGACTGAGATGGAGTAAGGGATCATGCCCTGCACAGGAAGACATTCTGGCTTTGGAAGAAGAATATATCTTAACAGTTAAGAAGCCAAAGTTTCCTCAGGAAAAACATCAACCTACTACAAATAGCAGCAGTGATGTCTGTTGTTGGGAAATGGGTGGAACAGCTCAGACTAAGACTCGGGTCACAGAGGCCAGAGACCCAAGTACACCTGGCTGTTTCCCTGGGGCTTCTCAGACATCAGGCATCCTGCGCCATAGCTCCATTCTGTCCGCATTGTTAACATACACTTTCATCAACTCACTTGTTCACACAGTTCTGTTCTACGCAATAATACACATGAAACCACGGATTCATTCCATTGCTCCTTCATTAACATCAAAACAAACACATAACAATGAACACATTTAATACTTATTCATATACTCCCTGACATCAGTCATATCTCAGAACACCAGTTGTCCACACTTCATATCCTTACAAACAGCTTTATCCTCAGCTTTAACTTGAAAAATCCTACCCGGATAAATGCTTTCAGAGAAGAATGAAAGACCCAAGAGCAGAAGATAAAAATGAAGTCCACAGCCAAATGTTGGGTCACAAATATCCCATTCTGTTCAAAAGAGAGGCTAAACCAGGCAGACTCTATATTCTCATGATTTTGGAAGTGTGTCTAATTGCTTGATAGGACTGTTTCTCGTATTTTTCATAAAATTAATGAAAGAATTCTGCAACCATGTATTTCTTTTTGCTCTGAGTCCATGAGTAAAGTAGTACATTAAAAAGCTGATTTTACTATGTTGTACTGTATGTCAAATGTAATTGACTTTTTTTTATTTTTCAAAAGCTCATTCCTCTGTCTCAGTTTTAGCGAGGGTCCCCGAGAAGTGGGGACCAATGAATGACCCAGGTTTCTGGTACACCTTAGTGGGACTTGGTGAAAAAAAAGGTAAAACCTTGTTTGGCACCTTTAGCTCACTGTCCACCTTTAGCTCACTGGGTGTCTATCAAAGAGCTATATAGAAGTAAAATTGTCTTCAATATACATGATAGTTCCATTCCCAGCAAAGTTTTTCTTTTAAAATTATGACAAATATAAAGAAATTGGTTAGAGTCGAGGATCATTATAAGCTACTTTCTCATTCACATCCAAGAGGAGAGTCATAAGTGGTGGGACATGCACTAATTCTTCACTTTTCAGGACTTTTCTACACAATGTTGCTGCACACTGAACACAACTGGCCCCTGCCCGATAAATGCCAGTGCTGGCCCCACCCCATTCATTACAGTTTCCAAAATTACCTGTAGAACTTTCAAAGCCACAAAGTCACTGAAAATAATTGGCTTAAAAGTATGATAAAAATGTATATCAAATTACTTTTCTTGTGCCATTAAGTGATTAAATAGGAATAGCTCAGAATGCATTTTATTCACATCATCATATCCTGGTTGTGTATATTTGATTTCATAAGTCTTGGTTTATTCTTAAGGCACTCTAACAATATTCAACTATTCACTCATTCAGGATCCACATTCCACCTTTTATGACAAGTTGCCTGGCCCTCCTCCAAGCACTGGAAATGCAAATTATGTATAAAGACAATTTGTGTCCTCCCCAGCTCCAGTCATAAGACTGGAGGCTCACAGGCAGTTATGATACACAACAATATGTCAGGATTTTTTGATCCCAAAATAACACATTCCGGAGGTTGGGGGCTCAGGGGAGGTGGACTGGACTATAAGTGGTGATAGATGGAGACTAGACTTGGGGAGATGAACACACGATACCACATACAGATGATGTGTTGTGGAATTGTGTACCCGAAACTTGTGTAATTTTGTTAGCCAGTGTCACCCCAATAAATGCAATCAAAGAAAAAATAAATTTAAAAAATGACTAGCAAATAAAAAGGCCCTGTAACACACTGAAGTTAGTTCCTTTCTATTCCTCCTTAAAAGATGAAAAACTGGCAAGAGAGACCCCTAGGAAGTCTCTGCAAGGCCTCCCCACAATAGCCCTCCTTGGTGAGGCCCAACCACTGGCCCGCTCCACCTTCCATATCTGTGCCAGTGGCAGGGTGGCCACCTCTAATGCATCCCTGCAGCCTTTCCTCTACTTTCCTATTTCATTCCAGAAACTTAACCAAAGGGATCAAGATCTGCCTTTGTTCAAAGGCCTTCAGAGGAGATACGTAAGAGGCCCCAGAAAGAATAAGGCAGACCTGAGAGACCAGGGAGGGACCAGCACACCAACTGTCATTTGAGCTCAGGTTACTTAGCTCCCTCCACTCATCAAGTTAATTAACCTGCACCATGTTATTACAACAGTCCTCCAAGTGATACCAACAAGCAATGTGTGTTGTCATTCCCGTAGATAGCTACTGCATTGTGAAATCCATGTGAAGAAGGTATTGGCAGTTGACGAACCTTGTTAGCAGCTTAAGGGCAGATATTGCCAGGGTGCCCTGGGGTGGAACAAATTGCAAATACTGGACAGTAAGATGACTTTGAGCAACCCTGTGACCAGTGTTCTCAATAGTTGTTCTTGCCACAATGCAGAAGACATTTTCCTGGGACTTTATCTTACAATGTCCCTTGATTACAAATAATGGCATAATGAAGTTAGCTGATCATTCAGAGGCTATATATGCTCATCAGAGGAGTTTTGTGACCAGATACATCTTATGTGACTGCAGAATGTGTCTTACACCTCATAAAATACACTTGAGTACATGTCTTCTTACCCAAAGTGGCAACACAAAGGGGTGACACTAGATCTAATGCATTTTATGTCTTCATCACTTATACAAATTACTCCCACAAAAAATACACCAAAAAACCTTACTCCATGATAAAAGATATTCATGAATTTCACTAAGAACAGGATAGTAAGGCATACTCCATGTGATTTGCACTGGGTCCTGAACAGGTCATCACTGTGACCATTTGACATAAGGACATCAAGAGTGAAATAACTGCATTTCCACACAACAGGAATATAGCAAGGTACTGAAAAAGTGATGTCACTGATTTTGATTGGGAGGTTATATGTGAGAAATGAAGAGTCTAATTCCAGGTTTCTAACTTGGAAGGTGGACCAGAAATTTAACATCTCTTTGTAGGAGGCCTGCCCCACTGGGATCTCTCCCGTCTCCCCACATTTTCCTTTAAATGACACCACATGATTATTGTTTGCAGAGTGTCCACAAAGGCTTCTCCCTGAGTGTTTTCAAGTTATGCTACTTCACGGAAAGTGAACAAAAATCAAGCCAGTGTTAAAACAAGTCAAAGTGATCCAAAAAAGGGGGAGCCAAAAAAACAAACCTCAAAGATATGTCAGAAACTACTACATACCTTCAGGATTTTAAGCAGCAAGAAACTCAGAGCTCAAGATGGCAGCACAGGGAAGTGACAAGAAGGGGAACTTTTGGCTGAAATAGAACCAGGAAGATCATGCAAGTGAGGGGGCCCTGGGATTCTCCTGTGCCAACAGCCCTCCCGGCTCTATTTGTTCTAAGAAATAGGCTTGTCTTTCTGTCCCTCAGTGTCTGCCCCAAGTTCAGTTATAAAATCAAAGACCATTCCACAGCCAGTGTGTGATTTTAGTCAACAGAAACCAGACTCACAGGCAGAGCTCTGTCCTGCATGGGACACCAGTAATTAGAGTTGAACAACAAAAGCAACAGCCAACTGTTCTTCGATACATGTTGATCAGCAAAGGATAAAACCAGAGGTTCATTGCACAACTGGGCCATGTGCCAATCTGTGGGTTTCTTCAGATCTTAGACTCAGACCCCTCCAAGCTCTGCCAGCCCCACCCACAGGAGCTGCTCTATATCTCCAGCCCACAGGACAGGGGAGACCAGCTGCCCCTGAACCCCAGGACAGCCAGCTGGATCTGTTCTCAGAGCAGCCACAGCAAAGTCACTTGGTAAGTCAATGAGCCCCTGGACCCGGTGAGGAGGGCCAGAAGCAGCACAAATACTGTGGGAGGACTGAGCTTAGGTCAGCACCTAGCACACAAGACAAACTTGGCAAGCTGAAAAGGAAGAAAATAGAAGTTCAGTCACAGCAGGTGGAGATAGAGAGGGTTGTCCTCACTGGGCAGGGATGTAAGAGATTCTACTCTTTTTCAGGAAACATGGGTCCAACCCAGTGGAATTCTCGGCTTTCTCTCTTTCTGCTGCTGGGGCTCTTGGGAATGGCGATCTTGGTCCATGCCCCACCTCCTGGTATATCCCGAGCTCAGTGGTTTGTAATTCAGCACATTAATATGACCAACAAACTATGCAACATCGCAATGCAAGCAATCAACCGCTATAATTTTTTTCCAGGGATATGCAAAGGCCAAAACACGTTCCTTCGCACATCCCTTAGTTCTGTAACTCCGGTCTGTCGAAACAAAAATGTAACCTGCAGTGACAGACTCCATACAAATTGTCATAGAAGCCGAAGTCGTGTGAACATTATCCACTGCAACCTCACAAGACGTGCACAAAATTATAGACTGTGCCAATACCAACAAACAAGGGGAAGAAAGAACTACAATGTTGCCTGTAACAATTACTACCATCCAGTTCACTTGGATAGAGTCTACTAAGCTCTAAACCAGAGCTCTGTGCCATGTTCCTGCACCAGCCCGGAAGTCACAGTCATGGTCCCAGGGCACCATCGACCCTGGATATCAGCATCAGTCTTCACCACCAGCCCACAACCCCTTTTACTCTCCGCTGAACTGAGCTTTTGTACACCTGATGAAATAAACTTCTTTGCAGAATCACCTACATGTCTGTGTATGTCTGTTTGTGCCCCTCTGCAG